>NW_011202353.1:0-737 GCF_000146605.3 Meleagris gallopavo
GGGGTAAATGTGGGAGCAAATGTCATTGCTTTTTGGTGGAAGATGAGATCTTTGGGGGACTCAAGTAGTGTTGATGGATGAAAAATGTCACTCGTTTGAGAGAGGAGTGGTATTTGTGGGAGCAAATGGCCTGTATTTGGGATAGAAATGGTCTCTGAGTGATCCAATGCCCTATTTGTGGGAGCAAATGTCATCGTGCGGAGTGTCATGTAGTCTATGAGGGAGGAAATGGGAGGCATTCCGAAGCAAAGGGGCATTTCTGGGAGAAAATGTCTTATTTTTGGGGGAAAAGGTCATCTACCTGTGAGCAAGCTGATGTTTCTGGGAGAAAATGCCCCCATTTGCGGGACAGAAATGGTATTTCTGGTTGAAAGTGCCACATATTGGTGAGGAAAGTGGTGTTTCTGAGGGAAAATGCCATCTCTTTGGGATACAAACGGTATTTCTGAAATCAAATACCCCAAAGTCTGGGAGTAAGTGTCATAATGAGGAGTGCCGTGTAGTCTATTTGGGAGGAACTGGGAGTTATTCCAATAGGATATGACAGTAAAGAATAGATTACTTCCAGTCTTGCAGTGTAGGCCTTCTGAGGACGTAACACGCCCCAGCCCCAACACCTACTGTTGCTCAGCTAGATTCCCCAGCAGTGTTTGACTGAAATGCGCTGCGAGTAGATGAATCAGGAAGATTAAAAATGAATTTTTTTTCCTCCTAAGAATAAGACCATATGAAAATTG
>NW_011202354.1:0-565 GCF_000146605.3 Meleagris gallopavo
TTTGGAACACCGCCAGCAGAAGAGATATCACGTGCTAAAGAGGCCCCACCATATAATGAACTACCCGAAAATGAGAAGACATATGCCCTATTCACAGATGGATCGTGTTGTATTGTGGGGAAACACCGCAGATGGAAAGCCGCTGTGTGGAGCCCCACACGACAAGTTGCAGAGGCCACTGAAGGAAAAGGAGAATCGAGCCAATTTGCAGAGGTAAAGGCTGTCCAACTGGCCTTGGATGTTGCTGAACGGGAGAGGTGGCCAATGCTTTATGTTTACACTGACTCGTGGATGGTGGCAAATGCTCTATGGGGGTGGTTACAGCAGTGGGAGCAAAACAACTGGCAAAGAAAGGGTAAACCTATTTGGGCTGCTGACCTGTGGAAAGATATTGCTGCCCGAATAAAGAATATGGTTATAAAGGTGCGTCACGTAGATGCCCATGTGCCCAAGAATAGGGCTACTGAAGAGCAGCAAAATACCATCAGGTAGACAGAGCTGCCAGAATTGAGGTGGCCCAAATGATCTGGACTGGCAGAACAAGGGTGAAATTATTCTAGCCCGA
>NW_011202355.1:0-535 GCF_000146605.3 Meleagris gallopavo
ATGGCAGTGAGATGGGCCGATGAGGTGTCAATCTCAGAGTCAGAGATGCTTTTCAAGTTCCTTTATGGCTGCACGGTTCCTGCCAGCTCAATCAAAGCCATCCCTTAGATGCTGTCCTGTACAGCTGCGGAGCCTTTGCTCACATGCTCTGCATCTTGCTTGACACGCACAACTCACACCATTCTGTGTTTTCTCTCTCCAGCGATGATGGGCTGTGTGCTTCCATCAGTGCAGAGCTCCTAGGAAGCACAAATCGTTGCAGTTCAGTTGAGAGCCTTCCACATAACAACAGTGATGGACACAGGGAGCTCATCCAAGTTCAAGCCCTGATTACTTCCAGCTGTGCTCAAGATGCTGACCTGAGGCTGCCAGACACCGCAGTCACCAGCCTGGACTGTGACCCAGAGCCTCTGCAGTGCAGCCCAGCCCAAACACAGGCTGAGTGCCCCAACAGCAGCACCTCCACTCAGGCGCAGGTCAGCATCAGCGAGGAGAAGCAGAGCCTCTTGGAGGGGACTTATAATCAGGCCTCCAG
>NW_011202358.1:0-793 GCF_000146605.3 Meleagris gallopavo
AGCTTTTTGTTTGCTCGTGCAGCTTTGCTGCGAGCGATGCAGAGCTGTCAGGCAGATCTGGGTTCCTTTGCCACTCTCTCAGCAGCAATGAGACCAGTAATACCTTCCGTAAGTGCACTGCAGGTGAGAAATTAGTCAGGTTTGGCAGTAGAAATGCTGTGTTGGAGGGATTGTTGGTGGCCACGAGCTGACAGCACAAGCCTTGCATTGGCAACTGGTTTCTGTGACATGGATTAATTGCAGCTCATTGTAGGGGAGGAGCCTGGGATTTGATGGAATGGCATTGTGGAAGGGGGAAGGGAAAGCCTCTGTGGGTAAGAACGTGTTGTGAGTTGTAGTGCTGTAGCGCTGTCTTTCTTCCTAGGCTTTGTGTTTGTTCTTTCGTGGGACTTTTGTCTCTTTCCTTCTCCTACTCTTACCTGAAGATCTTTGTGCTGATGATTGCCTGTGTGCAAAGTGAAAGTGTTGTTTCTGCACTGAACATCGATAAGGGCAGTTGATCTAAGGAATTAAGCTGTAACACATCCTTAGAAACAGCTGATGTGGAAAGTGAGAACGCCATATGCGTATTAGTAGCATATTTTAGAAACATAGTTACCGAATTACCTAACAAATACTTTCTCACAAAGCTACAATAGATGTTAAATGTGCTAAACAATGTGGGTACAGTGCTCTGAACTGGGAAACACGCTGTAAGCTTGTTCATTAGAGCAGCATGAGCAAAATACATGTAACAAACCGTCAGGGAGTCAGGGCCTTGACACAAAAGCAGAGCTGTCCCACTCTGTGGGAA
>NW_011202359.1:0-379 GCF_000146605.3 Meleagris gallopavo
GTCAGGGCCTTGACACAAAAGCAGAGCTGTCCCACTCTGTGGGAATGTGAGGATGCCGTGTGCAGGCTCCAAGATACTCCCCTCCATCCTCCTTCCGAGCTCATCTCTAAGCAAGGACAGACGGATGGCCAGAACAATGACCAGTGTAGAAGGGGGCACAGGTGTCAGGGGGGTAATTAAACAATTAAGAGGCCGTGTTGGTGTTTATGTTGTAAAACAGACATCCGAAAGTTACGACCAGATGTTTGTTAAGAAAGCAACGGTTAGAAGGCAATTAACCAATGAAGATATTTAGTGTCTGGGCAGCAAAGATTTGTGCTTACTTGGTATCTGTGTGATTAGTGAAGAAAGAGTGTGAACCTGCAGTACTCAGTGAGGG
>NW_011202360.1:0-525 GCF_000146605.3 Meleagris gallopavo
ACAGCACACAGCTCTCCTGCTGTGTCGTGAGGATCAGAGCGAACCCCATGGCTGTCTGAACTCTTCCAACCACAGAGGTAAGGTTCCTCAGCACAGCTGGATCCACTCTTAGTCCCAGACGCGTTCAGGATTTTTGTGCCTAAGGGATCTCTTTTTTCTCCTTTTTTCTATCTTTTTTTCATTCCTTTTTCATCTTTTTACATTTTTTTTAATCTATTTATTTTCTTTCTTTTTCTTTTTTATCATAAGTATTGCTTAAACCCCCCTTAAACCTTCCCTTCGCTCCCCATTCTTCTTTTCTCCCTTACCCTCACCTCCCCCCTTGCCGTAGCCTATGATTCCCTTGCCTGCTCTTCTTACCTGAGCTGCTGTCCCTTCCTTTACCTACCTGAGCTGCTTATTCCTAAAATTACTTAGCTGAGCTCCTGGCCCCTCACTTTCCCTAGCTGAGCTCCTGGCCCCTCGCTATGTACTTTAGCAGATGTTTTCTCACTTATCTTCCTTACTGTTTGGCTCGTGTCGCAG
>NW_011202361.1:0-627 GCF_000146605.3 Meleagris gallopavo
CCCTGAAGACAGACTCCCAGTCTCTGCAGGGGTGACAAGAGACTGTAGGAAACCTTGCGAGACCTGAATGAAAGACCCCGAGATGGTAGACCCAGTGCCCTGAGAATGTTGCAGACGACGTGGGCTACCCCGCTTAGGATCCAAATGACGGGCACTGATCATCAGGTAAGACCCCTGATTGGTAAAGAAAATAATCTTCTGCTCCCTGCCCCTGAGAAGTTAGAGCCTGGCACCCACAGAATAAAATGGCCATGGAAGGTGCAGGTAGGACCCAAGTGGTGTGGCCTACTTGCACCTTGGGGGAGATTGTTGGAGGTAGGAGGCTCAGGAGTCCCTCCAGTAATAGGTACGTGGCCTACTGGCGCGGTGGTCAACACTCCGATTTTCATTGCTAAAGGGACTCCCATCATGTCCCTATGGCAGATCAGGACACCTCCTTTGCTGCCCGATATTATGATGCAGCCGCAACCATCCGGCCGGAAAATGTGGTACAGGCGGCCAGGACGTGCCCCTGTACAAGCGGAAGTGTTGACCCAGGATAGAAACACGGCCTGTATTTTGCCCTGGAGGGCAGACCTTCCCCTTGCTACCTCTGAAACATCTGTATTTCTCCCGTGAGTCTTTGAG
>NW_011202362.1:0-414 GCF_000146605.3 Meleagris gallopavo
AAAGCCGACCGTTCAGCACAAGGCAAGAGGCGAAGGATGCCCACGAGGCGGGGACCCACCTGGGAAACCGAGAAGGAGCTGCAAATGCACCAAGCACTGCACAAAAGCCTAGAGAGCTGCCTGCACTTCCAGAAGCCTGGAAAAGGAAAAAACACAACAGTCAAGGCACAGAGACAGCATCAGGTAAGTGAAGGCAAGGTCAGAGGAATGGCATGGGCAAGGAGACAAGGGAGGCAAAGCAAGGCAAGGCAAAGAATGGAAAGCAAAGGAGCAACTGAAAGCAAAGCCAAGAAACATACTCTGAACAGGAAAGGAATGCTTGCAGCAAGGAACAAGATCACGCAAAGAAAGCAGCTGGAAAGACAAAGAATACACAAATAGGAAACAAAGACAATGCAAAGCAAAACAAAAAAA
>NW_011202363.1:0-683 GCF_000146605.3 Meleagris gallopavo
ATTAAGGCAGCACTGCTACTAACCAAAACATATACAGATAACTGTGCTTTTACCTCCTCTCAGGAGGGATCTCAGTTGCTGTCAGTTCATATCTATTTGTTGGTGTTTTGGGCTTCTCCACTGGGTGACTGTTGTGAACTGGCTCTCTGAAGAAAGTATCCAACCAAAGCAGGTGTGGTTTTGCAGTAGAGGATTCATTTGTCTTCAGTCAGGATTTCTCACCATCAGCAAGTAGTTCTTTTAAAGCCAGCCTCCTATCTATCTCTAGTCTGCATCTTCAGAGTGATAAAATAGTTTGAACTACAACAACAAGACTACAACAGACAACTGAGACTGATTCCCCCACAGCTCTGCAATTCAAGCCTTTGAGGGGCCGGCGATATTCAGTGCTACAGGTTTGGAAGGGATGAGGACCAGAACTGCTTTCTTCTTCTGCCACTGGTCTCAGGACAGACACTGAGGGATTTACTAGGTCAAAAAGTTGCATTCCACATTCTCCTTTATGTGAAAGCTGTGAATTACAGTTAATAGTGCATGTTAAGTAACAGCCTAAAAAAGTTCTGATATCCACATGTTGGAAAAGAGCTCTGTGGAGCAGCTTGGAATTTGTGGAGACAGCTCAATACAAAGCTCGAAGATTCAGCTTTACAGAGCAGCAGTTGGCCCCAGACAGTGATGTTCTC
>NW_011202364.1:0-476 GCF_000146605.3 Meleagris gallopavo
AGGGATTTACTATGTCAAAAAGTTGCATTCCACATTCTCCTTCATGTGAAAGCTGTGAATTACAGTTAATAGTGCATGTTAAGTAACAGCCTAAAAAGTTCTGATATCCACATGTTGGAAAAGAGCTCTGTGGAACAGCTTGGAATTTGTGGAGACAGCTCAATACAAAGCTCGAAGATTCAGCTTTACAGAGCAGCAGTTGGCCCCAGACAGTGATGTTCTCAACACTTCCAAGAGATACTTCCACCACTTATTATTACATCTCTAGGCACTGCTTTAACCTATCCTGAAGGTAAGAACTTCCAGGACAACAACACAAATATTTTAATTGTTTAACTCTCAGGAAAATGAGCTGAAATCATACTCCTGCACTTCTCCTCTCAGAAATCCCTACCTTCACTTTTTAAACTTACCATCAGACCAACGTCACAAGTTACCACATGCAGTCTTAAGACAAAAATGAAACCTTCAGTGAA
>NW_011202365.1:0-629 GCF_000146605.3 Meleagris gallopavo
TACTCAATGTGTCCATTAGGGAAGCAATATTGGGTACGGCTGCATGAATAGGAGGCGTGACCTTATTTAATTCCCTATAATCTACTGTCATTCTCCATGTGCCATCCAACTTTCGCACTGGCCATATGTGGGAATTGTATGGGCTGTTGTAAGGGCAGGTCTTATAATGCCCACTTTTTCAAATTCCTGCACTGTTTTTGATATTTCGTCCTGCCCACCCGGGAGTCTGTACTGTCTCACATTAGTAACCCGGCGCGGTTTCGGCAGGCAAATTGGCCCATGTTTCGCATGGCCTCTTAATATTACCTGCACCGCCCGGATCCTAATACATCTCTGTCGCAGTCTGAACTCTCCCACGGTTGTGTGGAGAGCCAGAGCGCATAGAATATCTATGCCCAAGATGTATTTCTGGACTGGGGCAATAGATACCTTATACTCCCGGGGTGGGAGACGCCCAACCCCAGTTTAACCACGTTTGGTGACAGGAATAGTTTGTCCCCAAACCACCAATCATCACTCTGTTTCCATGAAATTTGTTGGGATCTCCATAAATGATTGATGTTTCTGCTCCAGTGTCCACTAATGCCATAACTCGCTGAATATTTTGGGGGGACCAATAAATCGGTAAT
>NW_011202366.1:0-570 GCF_000146605.3 Meleagris gallopavo
ATACTGGACACGTAGAGTAAAAGCAACACAGGATCAACCTGCAACTATTTATTCCGCTATGTCAGTGATGGTAGCTATTATACAAACTCTATGTATTTCTAATAAAAACCACAAATTCCTCCTCCAGTGTGTAATCAAATTAAGTTCATTTATGAGTTTAGGTAGAAAAAAGACTTCTGCTGGTCTCGGTAACACAGCTACAAAAGCACTGTACAGGATATTCGCAGATATGGCGTAAGCCAAAGTTTGGAACAGAACACTTCCTTTGTTGATTCTGCTTTTGTTGATGTACATTACCATAGCTTTGATTATGGCAGTAAGGTTTCCTGGGCCATCGGTCAGAGTGCAGAGCGTCCAGCTCCTTCGAAGCGTCCGTCCGCTCACACGTACAACCAGCCTGGCTGAGTAAACTACGCTGAGCTGAAATAGAACAGAAATCAGAAGAAAATAATTGCATCTTAGTAATTGCATCTGGGACTAAGAGTGGATCCAGCTGTGCTGAGGAACCTTACCTCTGTGGTTGGAAGAGTTCAGACAGCCATGGGGTTCGCTCTGATCCTCACGACACAG
>NW_011202367.1:0-772 GCF_000146605.3 Meleagris gallopavo
TGTCCCCATTTCCTCGCGTCCCAATCCCTGTTTCCTGCTTCGTCTCCATTTTCTCCCACCCTCGTCATGTTTTACTACAAATTAATTTTTATTCCCATGTTAGCCGTTGGTGCTTCGTTGGAGTTTCCCGGATCCAAAATGCACCCTTCTGACCACGTGTGATGCCCAAAGAAGAGGTAGGCTCCCAAACAGGCTTGTGCTGAGTGCTGTCCATGACTTGGGGTTTCTCGATTCACCAGTATTCTTTTTTGCGCGATGTTGTTCAGTGCTGTATGTGAAGCTTTCTTCTTTCTTTCTAGGATTGGCGTCTGCACCACCAGATGCGGTAGCCATTTTGGGCTGCCCGTGTTCCCGAGTTGAACGTGTCCTGTTCCTCGGTAAGGTGTGGACGTTATTAGACACGAAGATCTCTTCAGTCCTTCAAGATGTGCCCAGTCCTCACCAGATCTGTTGGCCTTCTGGGCCCCCCTGAGTTGCTGCGTTGGCTGTGCCCTGATACCCGGAGCGGGGTAAGTGACATTGGTGTCCCTACCGGAAGGCACTCCGTGCTTTCATTATCCTGTGCCCAAACGCTTGCAGCATGGAACTGCGGCCCTCGCGAGCGGTGCCAGGACTTCAGCCAGGCTCTTGGTGGAAGCAGCAGGAAACCGCAGCCGGAGGTGGATGCCAATATCCAACGCTTGGTCTCTGTGCCGAGGTACGTTGATCCCTGCCGTGTCCTGTTGAACACGCTCGCTGAGGTGCTCTGGGCTTGGTGTCGGATGTCCCTCGT
>NW_011202368.1:0-529 GCF_000146605.3 Meleagris gallopavo
CCTACAGTTTTACAGACAATGTCTCTGAAAAAAGAAAAAACATGGAAAGAAAGTTGCAAGCACAGAAATATGACAGGATCAGTTGGGAAGACATCAAGCTTGGTGAAGACAGTCTGACAGCTGAAAATGGGAAAAGACAAGTATTTTATATTCACTTTATTTGCCTTTAAGACCAACTGATCTGAATGTAAAATACACAGTCCACACTGCTGCCAGCAACTTAAAGGTTAAAAATGAGAAAAAAATGAGCTGAGAAATCATAGTTCATCCGCATTTCTGTGCCTATGAAAGGCCTGTTCTAACTATCTAGACTTAGCCCAAAATAATTACCTGATTAGCTCTATTCCAAAGTCATTACTTTTCAAACACAGACATGTACCTACCCAATCTGTAGACAGGCATACTGTCAGGAAGTATATTTTCTTTTATTTTCATTTTAAAGTACATTTGAAGCAACTCTCTGGGGACAAGGGATTCTATGTGTACTTCCAGCTTTCTTTTTTCTAACCAGGCTGTATCTTAGAGCTTG
>NW_011202369.1:0-721 GCF_000146605.3 Meleagris gallopavo
AAAAAGAAAAACATGGAAAGAAAGTTGCAAGCACAGAAATATGACAGGATCAGTTGGGAAGACATCAAGCTTGGTGAAGACAGTCTGACAGCTGAAAATGGGAAAAGACAAGTATTTTATATTCACTTTATTTGCCTTTAAGACCAACTGATCTGAATGTAAAATACACAGTCCACACTGCTGCCAGCAACTTAAAGGTTAAAAATGAGAAAAAATGAGCTGAGAAATCATAGTTCATCCGCATTTCTGTGCCTATGAAAGGCCTGTTCTAACTATCTAGACTTAGCCCAAAATAATTACCTGATTAGCTCTATTCCAAAGTCATTACTTTTCAAACACAGACATGTACCTACCCAATCTGTAGACAGGCATACTGTCAGGAAGTATATTTTCTTTTATTTTCATTTTAAAGTACATTTGAAGCAACTCTCTGGGGACAAGGGATTCTATGTGTACTTCCAGCTTTCTTTTTTCAACCAGGCTGTATCTTAGAGCTTGCACCAAAAAATAATGAAATAAACACGATGCTCCCTAAATGGAAGTAGAAATATATTGCCCAGCCATCAGAAAGGCATAGAGCTAAAAACAAAGCCATATCCAATAAAAATCTCTTCCCCTCATCCCCAGTTCCCATTGCCAGAATTGTAGAGAGATCAAGAAAACAAACAGACGGACACTCTGGATGTTAACCTCATTATCACCAAGCACTGCCGCATTGCAG
>NW_011202370.1:0-577 GCF_000146605.3 Meleagris gallopavo
GCGCAGAGGCGCCGTCGCTACGGAGACGCCGCCACGCACGCGCCCGCCGTCGCCGCGGGGCTGGCTTCCCGCGAAACGGTGGGATGTGGGCAGAACGCGGAGATAACGGGGAAAGGACAACGCCGTGAGAGCCGGGCTGGTAGGGAAGGAGGGAGGGAAGAGTGGGGAGGGAGGGAGGGAGGGCAGGGCAAAAGGCGGGAAAGGGAAAGGGTCCGAAGCCTGGCCTGGCTGGTATCGCAACATGGAAGGGCTTCAGGTGTGTTGTTAGGTGCACAAGGAGCAGTTCGTGCAGCAGTAGATGATATTGCTGTGTTCATGCACATCAGAGTGGCAGAACTGAGGCAGATGTAGAGAAGATACGGCACCAAACTGAAATACTGCACAACATAAAGCGATGCGAGCTGCCCAGCCACCAGCTCACACTGCTCCAATCGATGTGTGGGGAGTGAGGCAGGTCCTGCATGCCGTGCAGACAGTTCACGGTAGAGCTGAGACCGAGGAGCTCCAGGCAAACAAAGAGACTGTAAAGTGCCTGCTGCTTTGCTCCAAGCTCAGACCTGCCAACACAGCAGAGTTC
>NW_011202371.1:0-614 GCF_000146605.3 Meleagris gallopavo
CTGGCCTGGCTGGTATCGCAACATGGAAGGGCTTCAGGTGTGTTGTTAGGTGCACAAGGAGCAGTTCGTGCAGCAGTAGATGATATTGCTGTGTTCATGCACATCAGAGTGGCAGAACTGAGGCAGATGTAGAGAAGATACGGCACCAAACTGAAATACTGCACAACATAAAGCGATGCGAGCTGCCGAGCCCCCAGCTCACACTGCTCCAATCGATGTGTGGGGAGTGAGGCAGGTCCTGCATGCCGTGCAGACAGTTCACGGTAGAGCTGAGACCGAGGAGCTCCAGGCAAACAAAAGAGACTGTAAAGTGCCTGCTGCTTTGCTCCAAGCTCAGACCTGCCAACACGGCAGAGTTCAAGGCTTTCCACTTGGGCCAGAGGAATCCCAGGCATCCGTACAGACTGGTAGGAGCAGTCCTTGAGAGCAGCCCTGCAGAGAAGGACCTGGGGCTCTCGATGGATGAAAAGCTGAACGTGAGCCAGCAGTGCGCTCCTGCAGCTGGGAAAGCAAATGGGATCCTGGGCTCCATCAGCAGAGGGGTGGCCAGCAGGGACAGGGAGGTGATCGTCCCCTCTGCTCTGCTCTTGTGAGGCCCCATCTGCAGCACTGCG
>NW_011202372.1:0-427 GCF_000146605.3 Meleagris gallopavo
TCACACTGCTCCAATCGATGTGTGGGGAGTGAGGCAGGTCCTGCATGCCGTGCAGACAGTTCACGGTAGAGCTGAGACCGTGGAGCTCCAGGCAAACAAAAGAGACTGTAAAGTGCCTGCTGCTTTGCTCCAAGCTCAGACCTGCCAACACGGCAGAGTTCAAGGCTTTCCACTTGGGCCGGAGGAATCCCAGGCATCCGTACAGACTGGTAGGAGCAGTCCTTGAGAGCAGCCCTGCAGAGAAGGACCTGGGGCTCTCGATGGATGAAAAGCTGAACGTGAGCCAGCAGTGCGCTCCTGCAGCTGGGAAAGCAAAAGGGATCCTGGGCTCCATCAGCAGAGGGGTGGCCAGCAGGGACAGGGAGGTGATCGTCCCCTCTGCTCTGCTCTTGTGAGGCCCCATCTGCAGCACTGCGTCCAGGGCTGG
>NW_011202373.1:0-917 GCF_000146605.3 Meleagris gallopavo
TGCCTGCTGCTTTGCTCCAAGCTCAGACCTGCCAACACGGCAGAGTTCAAGGCTTTCCACTTGGGCCGGAGGAATCCCAGGCATCCGTACAGACTGGTAGGAGCAGTCCTTGAGAGCAGCCCTGCAGAGAAGGACCTGGGGCTCTCGATGGATGAAAAGCTGAACGTGAGCCAGCAGTGCGCTCCTGCAGCTGGGAAAGCAAACGGGATCCTGGGCTCCATCAGCAGAGGGGTGGCCAGCAGGGACAGGGAGGTGATCGTCCCCTCTGCTCTGCTCTTGTGAGGCCCCATCTGCAGCACTGCGCCCAGGGCTGGAGCCCCCAGCACAAGAAAGACAGGGAGCTGTTGGAGAGGGTCCAGAGGAGCCACAAAGATGATCAGGGGGCTGCAGCACCTCTACTACGAAGACAGGCTGAGGGAGCTGGGCTTGTTCAGCCTGGAGAAGAGAAGGCTGCGGGGTGAGCTCATTGCAGCCTTTCAGGACCTAAAGGGAGCCAACAAACAGGAGGGGAGTCAACTCTTGGAAACGGCAGATAACAGCAGGACCAGGGAAAATGGTTTGAAGTTGAGGCAGGGAAGATTTAGGTTGCATTTAGGCTGCACCAGCACAGCTGATACAGGCATTCCAGCCTTTAGCTGAGCACTGTCTAAGAAACCACAACTCAGTCTCCAAATGAGCCCAACACTGAGTTTTACCAAGCAGAGAAGGAAGAAGCACAAAGTTTAAGCGTTGCACATGGACACACTTCTGATCCAGAAGGTCTTGGTCCTCTTCACAGTGAAGGGGGCAGCTAGAGGCAGGGAATGGATGCACAGCCCCTTAACTCTGATCAGCAAGGAAAGAAGAAAAATGGAAGCAAACACGGCCAACTTCTACCAGTTCAAATCTGCTTCAAGACTCACTGCAAAATCTCAGCT
>NW_011202374.1:0-930 GCF_000146605.3 Meleagris gallopavo
TGAACTGCAGGAGAGAATGAAGGGGGAGAACAACACAAAGTAGAACTCATGGGTTGAGATAAAATTATTTACTGAGATAGAGGAAAGGCAAAGGATAACAGTTATGATGAATGCAAAAGCAATTGCTCACCACCCAGCAGTCAATGTGCAGTTAGCCTCCTAGTAGTGGAAGAGATTGACATGAACTTCCACCCCTTCACAACTCCTTCCCCAATATGTCATATGGTAGGGAATATCCCTTTGGCCAGTTTCAGTCAATTCTAATTCTGTTCCCTCTCACTTCCTCGGCTCTCAGCTGAGAATGACTTTGGCTCTGTACAGCACTGCCTAGCAGTAACTTCAAGCATCAGTGTGCAATCTAGAACAAAACTGTAGTACCATATCAGACACTGAAGAAAACAATTCCAGCCCAGCTGAAACTCAGACACCCTTCCTTATCTCGTGCTTAGAATTCTTCTCTACAGACAATGTCAGATAATTATTACTATTCTATCCTATGTTCTGCAGTTAAGCTGGATTTTGTTATCGTTGAAGAAGGATCTTCCTCTGAAAGGGGAGTAAAACATCATGCTCCTACTGGGAGCAGAGCAGAGACACAGATCTGATATGAGTGTTGGTTTCACACTGTCCTTATGCCCTCTGTTGCAGTTTGTATCTAGAGAGAGCCCTTGTGTGTCAGCCCGTTGTGTAAACTGCTGTAGTTTTGTGCCTCAAGGAGGAGTGATCCTTTAAACAAACGGTGGCTGTACAGAGGGTATGGGGTGAGATGCATGCCTCTGGCTCCATCCAGTGGGTTTTCTGTCACTGAAGGCTTTAAGCACAGGTTAGCTACTGGAAGGTTTGAGTATTTCTACACAAATAGGTTAGAACTTTGCATTTCTGAAGTTGCTGATATCGCTGAGTAAAGCAAATGATTACAGCTCAAGCATT
>NW_011202375.1:0-481 GCF_000146605.3 Meleagris gallopavo
CTTTCTGGCCTGCGGAGAAAACCTCCCTACGGAGGTAGTGCAGGAGGCTGAATTCGCACGTTCTCGGCATCGGAATTGCACAGCTTCGCTCTCATGCGTAGAAAGCGGCACTCGCGCTGAACCGCTCCGGAGAGTTTGCCGACGCTGGTCGAGAAATCGCGCTTCTCCCCGAGTGCCGCTTTCAGCCGTCAGCAGCGCTCTCGTGTTTCTCACTTGCCGAGAACGGGCGACTTGTGCCTGCTGCTTTTCTCCGACGCGCGAGCGATCTCGTGTCCGCACGTCGGAGAGGAGCGGTTTGCACTTCGCCTTGGGTACATGCAGAATGCACTAGGCCTAGCTGTGAATACGACGTCTCTGCCTTCATTTCGAGCGGCAATTCTTTTTTGGTGTTGTTCTCCATGGCTACGCTTGTGCATGCTCGGAGGAAAGAGTGGAGAGCAAAAACCCTCTCTAATAAGGCTGTTGGAAGTTCGGGGAGCGA
>NW_011202376.1:0-818 GCF_000146605.3 Meleagris gallopavo
TCTTGTCTTTTTGGGGGATCGCAAGTGCGCTGAAGGGCTGCTAGGTGTAAGAGCAGCATCTGAATCTGGAGACTGCTTCCTTTGGGGTGTGGGGTGGAGCCGTTAGAATGGGGTGAGTGATTCCTGCTTGATTTCAGAGCTGTGAGCTCTGCTTTTCTGGAGGATCTGAAGCTGGATGGCTGTAATTAATAGGGCTATGTGCTAATTGCATCCATGCTGGTGTTTTTTAAGGGCATTGTGTGCATCCTTGTTGTGTTGTAAATTATGTTCTGCGTCTCTTCTGATTTCATTTTGCAGCCTGATGGAGTTGAAGGATTGCCTGGGCTCCTCCAGTCAGTGGTGTGAGATGTGTCCAGCAGGTAATGAACATCATGCACCCCATGTTGGTGCGCTGCTTGTATGCAGGTAGGTTTGCGATGTGATCCGACTCCCCCATGCTGACCATCCACAGCTAGATCAAGTTGCTCAGAGTCTGAGCCAGGCTCACCTTGAAAGGGCCAGCACATCCACCATGTCTCTCGCAACCTGTGCCGCTGCCTCAGCACCCTCACTGTACAAGACATATTCCTTAGATTTCACCTCCATTTTCCCTTGTTCTTTCCTTGAGGTATTGAAAGGCTGTTACCAGGTTCCCTTGGAGCCTTCACTTCTCCAGGAGGCTGAACAGCCCAGCTCTCCTTGCTTACAGGAGAGGGGTTCCATCCTTGGGTTCGTGTTTGTGGCTGTACTCTGGATGCACTCGCACAGCTCCATGTCTCCCTGCACTGAGGACTCCACATCTGGACGCAGCACTGCAGGTGAGGCCTGACCAGCGCAGA
>NW_011202377.1:0-462 GCF_000146605.3 Meleagris gallopavo
CAGCACCTCCATGAGGAGCAGGTCGGCATCGCTGAGGAGCAGCCGAGCCTCTTGGAGGAGGACTTAGAATCGGGCAGCCGGTCCCAGGCAGCGGGCAGCACACACAGCTGTGATGCAGTCACACTTGTGTGTGTGAATTCTGGGCTTGATTAAATCCAAACAAATCTCTATGCCATGATGAGCAAAGCGTGCTATCAACCAAACGAGGCCAAAATATTCTTTCTCACCCTCCGCTTCCCTTTCGTGCACTTGAAGCAGCAACCCGCTGATCATCGGGGGCTCAGTTTGCCATCAGAGATTGTCAGTGGTCATCTGAAGGCTTTGTTGGCTGTCAGAGGGCTCCACTGATCACCAGAGATCTTCACCGACTGTCAGAGGGCTTCATGAATCAACAGAGGGTGTCATGGGTCATCGGAGAGGAGATTTGAGGTGCCTAAGGGAGGGGATTTGGGGACTCCATGT
>NW_011202378.1:0-577 GCF_000146605.3 Meleagris gallopavo
GGCAGCGGGCAGCACACACAGCTGTGATGCAGTCACACTTGTGTGTGTGAATTCTGGGACTTGATTAAATCCAAACAAATCTCTATGCCATGATGAGCAAAGCGTGCTATCAACCAAACGAGGCCAAATATTCTTTCTCACCCTCCGCTTCCCTTTCGTGCACTTGAAGCAGCAACCCGCTGATCATCGGGGGCTCAGTTTGCCATCAGAGATTGTCAGTGGTCATCTGAAGGCTTTGTTGGCTGTCAGAGGGCTCCACTGATCACCAGAGATCTTCACTGACTGTCAGAGGGCTTCTTGAATCAACAGAGGGTGTCATGGGTCATCGGAGAGGAGATTTGAGGTGCCTAAGGGAGGGGATTTGGGGACTCCATGTTGGGTGGTGATGGAGGGGAACTGGGAGTGAAGGAGGAGGGCTGAAGCAGATCCAAGTGAGGGGCAATTGGCTGCGATAAGGGAGGGGGTAACAGGAGAGTGACCTGGAGACATGGTGTGCGCGGAGGGGGAACAGAGGGTGAAGGGTTTGGCAGGAAGTGGAAGGATGAATTGGGAGCGAGCAGAGGGAGGGTATTGGGGC
>NW_011202379.1:0-648 GCF_000146605.3 Meleagris gallopavo
TTCGTGCACTTGAAGCAGCAACCCGCTGATCATCGGGGGCTCAGTTTGCCATCAGAGATTGTCAGTGGTCATCTGAAGGCTTTTGTTGGGCTGTCAGAGGGCTCCACTGATCACCAGAGATCTTCACTGACTGTCAGAGGCTTCTTGAATCAACAGAGGGTGTCATGGGTCATCGGAGAGGAGATTTGAGGTGCCTAAGGGAGGGGATTTGGGGACTCCATGTTGGGTGGTGATGGAGGGGAACTGGGAGTGAAGGAGGAGGGCTGAAGCAGATCCAAGTGAGGGGCAATTGGCTGCGATAAGGGAGGGGGTAACAGGAGAGTGACCTGGAGACATGGTGTGCGCGGAGGGGGAACAGAGGGTGAAGGGTTTGGCAGGAAGTGGAAGGATGAATTGGGAGCGAGCAGAGGGAGGGTATTGGGGCTGCTTGGCAGCATGGGGAGCTCTGTCCTTTAGGGTTTTGGAGGAGGCAGCACAGAGGAGATGGAGAGATCCACGGGTGCAGGACGTGGGGCGCGGGGCATGGAGCTGGGGACCCCTCCCAGCACTTCGGGGCGGCCTGTGCCAGGCAGGGACAGACGTCAGCGGTTCCTGCTGAGCGTGGGGACAAGGACACAGACACACAGAGCGTGGCTTTGCTGAGGTCTT
>NW_011202380.1:0-690 GCF_000146605.3 Meleagris gallopavo
CTGCCACGAGGAGCAGTGCCAGCAGGATGAGGGAGGCCATCCTTCCTCTCTGCTGCACGGCAGCACCGGGTCCTCACTCTGTGCTGCCTGCAAGGGCTGCCACCCTCTTGCTTGAGGGCCCGCGCCCACACCCTCTGTGAGGCGGTCACCGTGATGTCACAGTGGGTGTCACAGAGCGGCCATTGTGACGCGTGAAGCTTGGAGCAGAGCAAAGGCTGCCGGGCTCAGGCCGAGCGTCAGTGCGGTCTGGTGAGGCGCAGAGAGAGCAGGGACTCTCGCAGTGCTCGCTATCAACGCACAACTATGTCCAAGAGGAAGAGGAAGGCCTCCAGCACGGAGGAGCCAGGTGAGAGCACAGCATCCCTGTGCACAGCTCCTGCCAACAGGCAGAGGAGTGCTGGCAGGGCCCCTCTGCTCCTTGGCAAGGGGTCCGGCTTGGGCCGTGGCTGCCTCGGCCTTGCCATGGCCCCTTCCCCTCCACCGCCTCCAGCCAGCACGACAGGCACAGAGCAGAACCCTGGGGACGGCCCTCAGGGACACCTGGCCCTGCCAGCTGCTCACTGCTGCTCGCATTTGCTCTCTCCTCTGCAGTGTGTGTGCTGTGTGGCCGGGCAGATGTCAACCCGGACGCCTTTGGGCACATGCTGTCTGAAAGTGGGATTCACGTCCACGAGTTCTGCTTGGTGAGTT
>NW_011202381.1:0-539 GCF_000146605.3 Meleagris gallopavo
AGAATGGCCTGTGTTGAAAAGGACCACAGTGATCATCTCGTTTCAACCCCCCTGCTATGTGCAGGGTCACCAACCAGCAGACCAGGCTGCCCAGAGCCACATCCAGCCTGGCCTTGAATGCCTCCGGGGATGGGGCATCCACAACCTCCTTGGGGCAACCTGTGCCAGTCACGATTCTTATGTAGAACAGATAGAAAGGCATGTAGATTTCCACTGCCATGTAGGGGCTAGCTCTGCTTCCCTACTGTGCCTGTACCAAAACTGAATGTATGAAATAAACTAATGTTTTACCTACAAGACTTTGCTGTACTTTTGATGTTAATATTAAGTTAGGTTGTAGAGTAGATTCTGGATGTGGGTTGTTTTTGTATTTTAAGATAGTTTTTTTTCCTGTTACTTAAAACTACACAAAACGCTTTCCTAGTCGTTTCATTTCTTGATCACTTCAGGGTTCATTGTCCCTGCACACTTTTCAAATTATTAGCTTCCTAATGCCTACAGCTTTAATTTACCCCTGCTGACATCCTTAAATGGGTTTT
>NW_011202382.1:0-510 GCF_000146605.3 Meleagris gallopavo
TAGAACAGATAGAAAGGCATGTAGATTTCCACTGCCATGTAGGGGCTAGCTCTGCTTCCCTACTGTGCCTGTACCAAAACTGAATGTATGAAATAAACTAATGTTTTACCTACAAGACTTTGCTGTACTTTTGATGTTAATATTAAGTTAGGTTGTAGAGTAGATTCTGGATGTGGGGTTTTTTTTGTATTTTAAGATAGTATTTTTTTTTCTGTTACTTAAAACTACACAAAATGCTTTCCTAGTCGTTTCATTTCTTGATCACTTCAGGGTTCATTGTCCCTGTACACTTTTCAAATTATTAGCTTCCTAATGCCTACAGCTTTAATTTACCCCTGCTGACATCCTTAAATGGGTTTTCAAGTATTTTGAAAATGGATTGCTACAGTTGTACTTCAGTGTTGGACCTGACTGACGTAGAATTTCTTAAGTAGCCTCCAACAATTGAAGTAATGGGAGGTTCAGTCAGCTCCTACAGCAAGAAGCTAATGATTCTCTGGAAACAGATTT
>NW_011202385.1:0-714 GCF_000146605.3 Meleagris gallopavo
CCACTTCCCCCCGGTCTCACGGGTGGATGCCCAGGAGGACATGCAGGCCCCGTGTTTGAGCAGTGCCTGCCCGTGGAGTGCTGCAGCCCAACAACACAGCTGTTCTGCCTTTGCCAAGGAGGCTTTCCAAGGTGGATTTGTCTCACAGAAACCTCAGAAAAACCAGAGGGCTGACTCATCCAAATGCTTGCTGCTTGCTTGGAAGCCCAAATCCTTCCAGCCTCCAATGTGGGGGCAACATCTCCTGGGTGTGATCATGAGGTGCCTGAACGAGAGGATGACCCAGGCTGGTTACACAGGAGTCATCTTAATTTCTCTGTTCTGTTACTTGAGATAACGCCATTGGGTGGCCCTCCTGTTGTTTTCTTAAAATTTGGTACCAGCCCTGGTGACTTTGGGCCAGAGGCCAAAAGGCTGCAACCGGTCCAGGAGCTTAAAGCCACAGCCCCAGTTAGAGGGCCCAGCCCCGGGCACGGGACCTGAAGCCACAGCCTGAGTGGCCAGCACCGACCCCGGGGATTAAAGCCCAGCCCCAGCCTGAGAGGCTGGCACAAGTCCTGGGCCTAAACCTGAAGCCACAGCACAAGCAGCCATCACCAGCTTCGGGCCTAAAGCCACAGCCTGAGAGGCCGGTGCCGGCCCTGAAGTCTGAAGCTCCGGCCAGAGAGCCCAGCACCAGCCCTGGGCCATAATGCCACAGCTACAGCCACAGAG
>NW_011202386.1:0-455 GCF_000146605.3 Meleagris gallopavo
GGGACCTGAAGCCACAGCCTGAGTGGCCGGCACCGACCCTGGGGATTAAAGCCCAGCCCCAGCCTGAGAGGCTGGCACGAGTCCTGGGCCTAAACCTGAAGCCACAGCACAAGCAGCCATCACCAGCTTCGGGCCTAAAGCCACAGCCTGAGAGGCCGGTGCCGGCCCTGAAGTCTGAAGCTCTGGCCAGAGAGCCCAGCACCAGCCCTGGGCCATAATGCCACAGCTACAGCCACAGAGGCCAGCACCAGAGCCGGGGCTTGAAGCCACATCTACAGCCAGACGGGCTGGCAGCGGCCGCGGAGCCTAAAGCCAAGTCCTGACAGGCTGGCACCAGCCCCCGGGCCTGAAGCACGGCCAGAGAGGCCGGCACCAGGCCGAGGGCCTAAAGCCACATCTACAGCCCGAGAGGCCAAAACCAGCCCTGGGCCCAAAGCCAGAGGCAGAGGTCAGCG
>NW_011202387.1:0-632 GCF_000146605.3 Meleagris gallopavo
AAACAGTGTGAATAATGTCAGCCATGAAAGATCTCCTCTGTAAACAGAAAGAAATTGTCTTCTAAACGCAGACATCGAACCCTTCCTACAGTAGATAAGCCAGCAATTATCTGTATTTATGGAGTCCTGCGTTTAAGCGGCATATGCAGGAGAGAAATACGACTGGGAAGATGCGGGTGCAACAATTTTCCTGATACAGAAGCAGGGCAATTGCAGTGGTATGCTGAAGCTATCTGAATAAATAACCTGTGCCCTTGACTCTAGGACAGAAGCAAACCTGCGAACTAGAGTGGATGTTTCCTGAACACTGACCGTTAGTGTCAGAAGAACGGCCACAGAATAAAGGCCACATTGCCAGAGGAGGGGGGAAAGCACCTGTCGTTTGTGGGGAGAACATCCAGCCTGCTCAAAGCAGATCTAAGAAGCACAGCGCTGTGTCCTCGAGGAAACTGCACTTCATGTACAACTGCATAGATAGTCAGCAGTTTTTACAATAGTAGGATTTCAAATTCTGAAGACGAAGAACTGGCAAGGCAGAACTTGATAATGGGAGATGTGACACAGTCGGAACAATATACCATAATGCTGTTTGGTATTTTAAGATGGGATGTATGTAACGGATTCCCGTATTT
>NW_011202388.1:0-512 GCF_000146605.3 Meleagris gallopavo
AGAAGCAGGGCAATTGCAGTGGTATGCTGAAGCTATCTGAATAAATAACCTGTGCCCTTGACTCTAGGACAGAAGCAAACCTGCGAACTAGAGTGGATGTTTCCTGAACACTGACCGTTAGTGTCAGAAGAACGGCCACAGAATAAAGGCCACATTGCCAGAGGAGGGGGGAAAGCACCTGTCGTTTGTGGGGAGAACATCCAGCCTGCTCAAAGCAGATCTAAGAAGCACAGCGCTGTGTCCTCGAGGAAACTGCACTTCATGTACAACTGCATAGATAGTCAGCAGTTTTTACAGTAGTAGGATTTCAAATTCTGAAGACGAAGAACTGGCAAGGCAGAACTTGATAATGGGAGATGTGACACAGTCGGAACAATATACCATAATGCTGTTTGGTATTTTAAGATGGGATGTATGTAACGGATTCCCGTATTTAACATCTGAATCCTGGCTGTGCACAGCAAGTCTTTATGTTACCAAGTGAAAAGATTTTGACGAGTTCTGTCTTGGCA
>NW_011202389.1:0-823 GCF_000146605.3 Meleagris gallopavo
TTGTGGGGAGAACATCCAGCCTGCTCAAAGCAGATCTAAGAAGCACAGCGCTGTGTCCTCGAGGAAACTGCACTTCATGTACAACTGCATAGATAGTCAGCAGTTTTTACAATAGTAGGATTTCAAATTCTGAAGACGAAGAACTGGCAAGGCAGAACTTGATAATGGGAGATGTGACACAGTCGGAACAATATACCATAATGCTGTTTGGTATTTTAAGATGGGATGTATGTAACGGATTCCCGTATTTAACATCTGAATCCTGGCTGTGCACAGCAAGTCTTTATGTTACCAAGTGAAAAGATTTTGACGAGTTCTGTCTTGGCAATAATATCATAGAATGAGCACCAAATGATGCAACTTGACTTATATTGGTTATTCTATTAGTTCTGACCTAAATAGCCTGCAGAGCATTTGAAGGATACAGTGAACCAAGGCTTTCAGTCCTCGCACCCAGATTGGCACGTGTGGATAAGGGCATCTGTTTATGTACGTTTATTTTCTGCTTGTGATGTCAGGCTGAGTGACAGCTCACAGCTGAGCTTGCGGTTAGCAAGACACACAATAGCTGGAGATGCACTTCTGTGTGTCACTAAAACGTGAGCTTTGTGGCTGCCACGAGCAAAGAAACAGAGAGTTTGTGTGTTTTATTTCTGTGTTTGGCTGAGCGGCTAGAGCAGGGCAAGGAGGCAGATTGGGACGCGCTGCTTTCCAAATACTGTGCTGTTTGCTGGCAGTGCTTCTGGGGTGGGAAATTCTGTCCCTGTGAGGTGTAAACCCTTTGCTTAGTTGACTTGTTGCAGCAGGTTTCTTTCTCCTGCTG
>NW_011202390.1:0-1079 GCF_000146605.3 Meleagris gallopavo
AATATCACTGTTTCTATCCTTACACTTTTTCACATGAGATACTCTTTTAAGTCATTCCCTTGCCGTCAAAAACCTGATTGATTCAAAAGCAGACTCTATGTCTGATGCAGGGAAGACTGATATGCAAGTCTGTTCAGTCAGCAGTTCTGTAGTATACATGCAAGCACAATGTAAGAGTATGTTAAGTATGTTGCCCTTCGTTTTAGTTTCATGGATAATTTTAGAAAGCATATGTGTCTGGGTGTCTAATTTCCACATTGCTACTGTTGTTCCATATGTCATATGGTGTCGTCTCTTTCCTAACAAAACTTTCTCATCATCACCACTGACATCTGAGACTTTTGCTCCAATGTTGCTGCTTTTACTTCATAGGACAGTCACAGAGCTTTCAATTCTGATCCTTTACACATGAGAAGGGATGTGGCAGTTTAAGCATTCGAGTATGCTTCTTACTTTTTTGCCTATACTGGTCACAGGGAAGCCACATCCACACTTCGGAACAGGATAGCAGACAACTGTGGACACGTGGAAAGCTTTGAATCCAAAAGTAAGTTTGCAAACACAGTTTTAGTCTCATAATATACAGAAGCAATCCATGAGATAACAATGAACTTGAATGTAGTTGCTCACAATCCATTTGCTGATATTAATTTGAGCTTATATCTCTCTCCAGGAATCACGAATCAAGCAGGCTACTTAAGCTGGTGGCTTCTCCCTTTCAGCAACTATTTCACTGTAGTGAAATAGCCCGTTTCATTACCATTGTTACCATAACAGTGAGGAAGGCCTGCATGCCCAGAGCCCAAAAGGCAGACAGAACAGAGCTCCAGCAATGCCAGCTGGAGCTTTCCCCAGACTACAGCAAGTCTGTTCCGGAAGCACCCATTTTCACTCTTTATCATAATTCAGTGATTTAAAGAAGTTTCTCAAAACCAATCATCTGAATGGAAGTTCTATCCTGTTTTAAGAAGCTGGAAATTCTACTATTTATCATTGGTTCCCTGACAAGAGTATGATGCTGAAAGAAGGCCCAACTTTCTAATGTTGTGTGAAGTCAAGGGAATAATTTTTATACTAAT
>NW_011202391.1:0-667 GCF_000146605.3 Meleagris gallopavo
TCCCCATCCCTCTGCTCTGCGCTGGTCAGGCCTCAGCTGCAGTGCTGCGTCCAGATGTGGAGTCCTCAGTGCAGGGAGACATGGAGCTGTGCGAGTGCATCCAGAGTACAGCCACAAACACGAACCCAAGGATGGAACCCCTCTCCTGTAAGCAAGGAGAGCTGGGCTGTTCGGCCTCCTGGAGAAGTGAAGGCTCCAAGGGAACCTGGTAACAGCCTTTCAATACCTAAAAGATAGAGCAAGGGAAAATGGAGATGAAATCTAAGGACAATGTCGTGTACAGTGAGGGTGCTGAGGCAGTGGCACAGGTTGCCAGAGACATGGTGGATGTGCTGGCCCTTTCAAGGTGAGCCTGGCCCAGACTCTGAGCAACTTGATCTAGCTGTGGATGGTCAGCATGGGGGAGTCAGATCACATCGCAAACCTACCTGCATACAAGCAGCGCACCAACATGGGGTGCATCGTGTTCATTACCTGCTGGACACATCTCACACCACTGACTGGAGGAGCCCAGGCAATCCTTCAACGCCATCAGGCTGCAAAATGAAATCAGAAGAGACGCAGAACATAATTTAAAACACAACAAGGATGCACACAATGCCCTTAAAAAACACCGCATGGATGCAATTAGCACATTAATGACAGCCATCCAGCTTGAGATCCTCCA
>NW_011202392.1:0-788 GCF_000146605.3 Meleagris gallopavo
GCCTGAGTACAGGGGGTCTCTCAGAACGCAGCTCACCAAGCACACACGGGGGGCACGCACAGCCCTGCCTACAGGACGGTACCCCCACACCCCACCCTCACCAAGAAGCCCCGCGGAGCACGAGGCTCCCGCCAACGCCTGAGCTACAGGCTGGCCCGCCCGGCAGCAGCAGAACATCACCAAGCTCTCAACTTTGGGAACCCAGGGAGCAACCTCGACCCACCGAGCGGGGAGGTCACCCCACACACAAAAGCAGCACCTCAACCTGCACCCTCTGACGGGACAGGGAGGGGTCATTCCCACCAGCTGGATGGCTAGAGCAGCCGGCTGCAATGCTGCAGCCTCCCCACACCCGATTACAGGGCGGGCGGGCCGCTCGGGGGACAGAGGGCTCCGCAGCTTGAGACACACGCCCCGAGTACGGGGCTGTCACGCCGCCAGCGGACAAGGCGCCCACACAAGGACAGACAAGCCTGTGACCTGTCCCTAGCCTGCACGGAGGCCACAGACCTCAACGTGCCAAGGGGCTTCCCACCTAAAGCCAAAGGCCAGATGCCATGACGTGCACCCCGAGTACGGGGCCGTCGCACTGACAGGCCACCACCAGGCAACGATGCCGAGGGGCCGCAGGAGGAAGAGGGGCGGGGAAACGGCTCTACCCTGCTTACAGGGCGGCCTTGGGGTCCGGCGAGCTCCGTTTCCCACTCAGGTGCGGAGAGGTGGCTCTCGCCCTCCGTTACAGGGGGCCACGGCTTCCCCAGGCCAGCCAAAGGAGCAGCAAGGCAAAA
>NW_011202393.1:0-587 GCF_000146605.3 Meleagris gallopavo
GCTAGAGCAGCCGGCTGCAATGCTGCAGCCTCCCCACACCCGATTACAGGGCGGGCGGGCCGCTCGGGGGACAGAGGGCTCCGCAGCTTGAGACACACGCCCCGAGTACGGGGCTGTCACGCCGCCAGCGGACAAGGCGCCCACACAAGGACAGACAAGCCTGTGACCTGTCCCTAGCCTGCACGGAGGCCACAGACCTCAACGTGCCAAGGGGCTTCCCACCTAAAGCCAAAGGCCAGATGCCGTGACGTGCACCCCGAGTACGGGGCCGTCGCACTGACAGGCCACCACCAGGCAACGATGCCGAGGGGCCGCAGGAGGAAGAGGGGCGGGGAAACGGCTCTACCCTGCTTACAGGGCGGCCTTGGGGTCCGGCGAGCTCCGTTTCCCACTCAGGTGCGGAGAGGTGGCTCTCGCCCTCCGTTACAGGGGGCCACGCTCCCCAGGCAGCCAAAGGAGCAGCAAGGCAAAAGGCCGACTACAGCAAAAGCAAAGACCCGAGCCCTGCTTACAGGGAGGTCGCCCAGCACAAAGCCGGCCTGGTCACCCAAGGCATCGGCAACGCTCAAACTCAAATGTGACTGCGG
>NW_011202394.1:0-651 GCF_000146605.3 Meleagris gallopavo
GGGGTTCCTGCAGTCTGGGATTCTAGTCTGAGGACTGCGTGAGGACGCTACGAGGATAGCAGCTCCTGTGAGTTGTAAGTTCTGTTATGTCAGATTCGGTGATTGGTTCCCAGTTCCAGATTCTTTGATTCTGTGATGATTCTGGGCTTCAAATGTGTGGTGGTGACTCTGATTCCTCACTAAGAGTACAGACCCCCAGACTTGTAGCTACGCAATACGATGCATTTCCACATCCACCCCTGTGCACAGTGTGTGGCATAGTTCTGAGTGCCTGACAAACCCAAGCAAAATCAATTTCTGTAGCTTATTTTAAATATATATATATATTTGCTTTAGTTTCTGCTCCCTGTTCCATTTATTTACGTTCTCCCTTGCTTCATATGTAACTTCCAACCTTGGCATTTTGCAAATAATACCTTTCCCCTCTCATCCTTCGATGGCTCCTGATGGTCCCTTGTTTCTCAGTTATAATGGGCTCTCAGTGTCATGAGCCCGTTCGCGTAAGAATTTGGGAGTGGCGTTCACTCCATGAATCTTATCACAGTTAGTGTCCCTAGTTGCTATCATGCAGACTCCACCAACCTCCAACAGATAGATACAGCTACAATATACACTCCTAAGGGGGAGCAGGAATGCATTTTTGATGAGCAT
>NW_011202395.1:0-670 GCF_000146605.3 Meleagris gallopavo
TGGAAAAGTGCACATACAAGTATTCTCACTTAAGGACCATTAAAATGCACTTGAAGACCATTAACACATTCCTCTGAGAGCTGAGGGCTGACCCAAGAAAAGAATGATAATTTATATGTCTCTGATAGGATGACAATGACTCAAAAATAGAATATAGACACAGAAGGAAGGTGAATATTTGTGTGACAGATAGCACTGACAATACCTCACCACAAATACGGTAATAGAGTTTAGAGTCGACCTTATGTAACTGAAACTCCAATAAACACAGAGAAGGACTGTTAGAGATTTGAGGAATGAGATCATATTTAAGGGGGAAAAAAAAAAAAAGACTTTAAGGCAGGGGCTTCTGTAAATTCAGCAAAATGAAGGCTAAGAGGAAAAATAATTGCCTTCTGTAAATAAATCATAGAAGCAAATACCAAGAGGAAAAGAGCTACTCAGTCCAAAGAACAGAATCAGTACAAGGATAGATATAAATACATTTGGCCATAAATAAATTCAAATTTGAAAATTAGAAAAAAGATCTTCAATCACCAAAATAATTAGGTTCTGCAGCAACTTTCGAAAAGGCCCGGTACAATCCATCTAGTTTTGTAAAAGGGCATGATTCATTTATTAAGGAGATGATATTATTGTCTACACATGATAGGAGGGAACAGCAATTAAT
>NW_011202396.1:0-763 GCF_000146605.3 Meleagris gallopavo
TAGGGGAGATGCTCCAGGCCCTTCACCATCTTTGTGGCCCTCCGCTGGACTCTTTTCCAAGAGATCCCTGTCTTTTTTGTACTGGGGAGCCCAGAACTGGACACAGTACTCCAGATGAGGCCTTACCAGGGCAGAGTAGAGGGGGAGGATCACCTCCCTCGACCTGCTGGACACGCTCTTCTTAATGCACCCCAGAATGCCATTGGCCTTTTTGGCCACGAGGGCACACTGCTGGCTCATGGCCAACCTGTCGTCCACCAGGACGCCCAGGTCCCTCTCTGCAGAGCTCCTCTCCAGCAGCTCATCCCCCAGCCTGTATTGGTGCATGCAATTATTCCTCCCCAGGTGTAAGACCCTACACTTGCTTTTGTTGAACCTCATCCGGTTTCTTACTGCCCAGCTCTCCAGCTTGTCCAGGTCTCGCTGAATGGCAGCACAGCCTTCAGGCGTGTCAGCCAATTCTCCCAACTTCATATCATCAGCAAACTTGCTGAGGGTGACCACTATCCCCTCATCAAGGTCATTGATGAAGATGTTGAACAAGACCAGACCCCCAGGCCCCTGGGGGACACCACTGGTTACAGGTCTCCAGCCAGACTCTGCACCACCAACAACGACCCTCTGCGCTCTGCCAGTCAGCCAGTTCTCAACCCACCTCACTGTCCACTCGTCTATCCCACACTTCCTCAGCTTTGTTATAAGGATGTCGTGGGAGACAGTATCAAATGCCTTTCTAAAATCAAGGTAGACTACATCTACCGCT
>NW_011202397.1:0-525 GCF_000146605.3 Meleagris gallopavo
TGACATGCTGGTAGTTCCCCGCGTCACACTTTCTATCCTTCCTAAGAGGTGTGCTGTCACCTTTTTTCTCCTCACCAGGGACTTGACCTGACTGCCTCGACTTGTGAAATAGCATGGAGAGTGGCTCGGTGACTGCAGCGGTGAATTCCCTCGGAACTCTGGGACTCATCTCGTCAGGACCCAAAGACTCGTGGATGTTTGGGTCCTCAGGTGGTCCAGAACCTGATCTCCCATGGCAGTGTGGGATGGGAAGGGGTCTGTGGGACTGAGGAAGCAATGGCAGTCCCCACCTCACCAAACCAAAGCAAAGATGAGGGCTGTGCATAATGAGCAGTTCTCAGACAAGATGGAAGCCAAAATGGTGTTGGGTACCTGAGCCTTCTCTGGTGGTAAGCAACATGGTGCACAGAGTGCAGCCATGTGCTCCGAGCAAGGAGCACAGGTTGTGAAAGAGGCCCGGATGCAGGGCAGTGCCTTCATGACTGTATTGTGTCCAACAGGTGGCAGCAGAGCTGCGGTGCTCCC
>NW_011202398.1:0-486 GCF_000146605.3 Meleagris gallopavo
TGTGCATAATGAGCAGTTCTCAGACAAGATGGAAGCCAAAATGGTGTTGGGTAGCTGAGCCTTCTCTGGTGGTAAGCAACATGGTGCACAGAGTGCAGCCATGTGCTCCGAGCAAGGAGCACAGGTTGTGAAAGAGGCCCGGATGCAGGGCAGTGCCTTCATGACTGTATTGTGTCCAACAGGTGGCAGCAGAGCTGCGGTGCTCCCAAGTGCCGTAACAACTGCACGGAGAGCTGTGTTGGTCTCTGTGGAAACAGCAAGGAACTGGAATCTGCATTTCCCGGCATGCCCCGGAACCTCACTTTGCTGACTGGTCATTGTCTGCCCAGCAGGTAAGGGCGATGCACACCCGCCAGCGTTTACCCATTCCAGAGCCCCGGCACAATAGGGTTCCCCCCAGAGCTCTGAATTGCGCTTCATGGTGCCCCAGAAGGTTGCCTATCCTCTTTGTTCTGTGTCTTGCTTGTCTCTGGTCTTGCACTGTTT
>NW_011202399.1:0-543 GCF_000146605.3 Meleagris gallopavo
CCCGGCACTGCCCCGGAACCTCACTTTGCTGACTGGTCATTGTCTGCCCAGCAGGTAAGGGCGATGCACACCCGCCAGCGTTTACCCATTCCAGAGCCCGGCACAATAGGGTTCCCCCAGAGCTCTGAATTGCGCATCATGGTGCCCCAGAAGGTTGCCTATCCTCTTTGTTCTGTGTCTTGCTTGTCTCTGGTCTTGCACTGTTTTCACTATTACATTCTCTTGTCCTCCTATTTTTGTGTTCCTTGCCCCATTCTCTTGGCCTAATGACCCCTTGGCTTTGTGTTGCCACATTCATGTCGGCATTCAGTTTTGGCGTTCCCTGCCGTATTGTCTGGGCCGTCATCCTTGGCATTTCTTTCCATGTTCTCTTGGCCCTTGCCTTTGCCTGGGCATTCCCTTGCCCTCCTGTTTTTGTAGAACCCGCACCTGGGGCGGGGTGCAGCCCTGCGAGCACAGCTGGGGGCAGTTTGGCTGTGGAGTGGGGCAGAGCCAGGCTCCACCCCTCCCTGATCCCCATTGAAGGGCTGGGAAGAGTAGGGG
>NW_011202400.1:0-1117 GCF_000146605.3 Meleagris gallopavo
ATCCCAGTTTTCTTCACCTGAAAACTTCTGGATTCCTCTTGATTCCTCTTTAGCGTTCAGAGCTAAAAGGCTCCTAAATAACTTCACATAAAGTAGAAATTATATGAAGGATGAGTACGTTTCTCAGCATTATCTTTAGAAAATAGTTTCATCTTGCCAAAGCAGCTCCTTTTGGCTTTGCAAGGGCAAGGAAATCCATTCTAGTTTTCGTTGTACTTTTAACCAGACAAGAATTCCAAGTCAAGTACCTCACCTTTCCAGCAGTCCAGAGCATCAACAGACAGAATCTGTTGTGACTGGACAGCGTTGATTGTCAGCTATTTGCAAGGGGATTATCCAAATTATGGATTCGGTGGGCTATACTTTCCTTTGCTCCCAAGTCTATTGTGTTGTCAGAGTCCTTAACAGGGACTGTCTAAGCTAAGATTTGTGCTTATTTATTGAAAGTTTTAGCGTTAAGAGACAAGAAGGAATGCAGAGAAAGAATATAAATCCAAATAGCCAAAAGAATCTACTCTTCTGGGCTGTTTTATTTCTCTTTCTCGTGCATAGGTAACAGTTTACTGTCTTCCAGACTCTTTCTAGCTCTGATGCAGGTGGCCAACAGAGCTCCTGGGGGTCTTCTGTCTTTTTCAGTTTTATTTGTTGCATTGCTGCTCACTCTTATCCTTCTTACCTCTTCATTACTTTCAAAGAGTAATGGAAGGCAGTGGGGACACACAAACACCTCCCAGAGCTCCTGCTGTGATTTCCAGTGACCCTTATGAGTAGAGATCATCTCCATGCAAGGTCGTGGCTGCAAACAGGTTGACGTTAGCCTTTGGGATGATGCAAGTGAAAATGTGCTTTGTTTCAAATACATAACCTGCATGCTCCAAAATCGTAAGGAAGGCTTAAGGAATAGATTTAATCCATAGGATAGATGTAAAGAAAAAAAGTACAAAACATTCCATTTAACAAGTATGTTTGTTTTTGGTATTTTTATTGTATAACTTTGTTAAGTCAGAAACTTTGTAAAGATTGGGAATCCTTATCAACATGAAGTACTTCTAATAATTTTGTACTGGTTCAGTGAGAGGAGGCCATTTCTGGCTGCATTAAATATAAACCAAAGCCA
>NW_011202400.1:2316-2973 GCF_000146605.3 Meleagris gallopavo
TGAGCACTATCTACTTTTGACATAAAAAATGCTTTCCTTCTTGTTGACTATTATTGTAGTAACCACTCTGGGATGCTAATATCTATCTTAGGTGAGAGAGGAATGTCACTTAGACTATATTTTAAACCTCAACGTGAATAAGAGGTTAAATCAGGAAAGATGGACTCAGCTAAAATGATTTGAGCTGTTTAAATATGGGCTCTACTACCAACTAACTACTCCCAGTACAGAGACACATCTTCTGTAATTATTTGACAGATGTTGAGCTGTTACTCAGGTAACCATCTTTATTTCCATCCAAGATTTATTTTCCAAAGCTAAAATTAGAGAGGAAGTCCATGGGTGATCACGGTGCCTACACTCTATTCTAGTCAGCTGCTAAAATCAATGGAGAGCAAATCTGAAACTGTTTACTTCAGAGTGGGTTAAGTTCTTCTTCAAGATCCACTGACTATCTAGTCTGCATCATTAGATTGAAAACTTAGATATACAACTCTCTTTGACGTAGATACAGTGTGATTCTGTTCTGGATCTAGCAATCTTTAACACTTTAGTCACACTCACATGAAGATGGCAGAGAACACAGAACATCATTATTTATGCCGAATTAACACAGAATCACAGAATGGCTAGGATGAAAAAGACCTCCACGATCCA
>NW_011202401.1:0-1026 GCF_000146605.3 Meleagris gallopavo
AAAGATTGGGAATCCTTATCAACATGAAGTACTTCTAATAATTTTGACTGGTTCAGTGAGAGGAGGCCATTTCTGGCTGCATTAAATATAAACCAAAGCCAGGTGTCTTTGCTGCATGTCAAGGCAGGTAGAAATCCCATGCTGCCTGAAAAGAATTAACCTGATTCTGGCCTCCTGTTCTGGGCAGACGTGCTTGAAGTGCTTGAAGAGATGCTTCAAATGGCCTCAAATGCTTCAAATGCTTGTGAGCCAAAACTTTGAGCATATTTGATGGATATGATGAAGGTTTTAATACTGAGATGCTTTAGGATTTTGAATTTTTCTTATGATCCGAGATCAGAAACTCAGGTAGTCTCTTGCCTGTGAAACAATCCCCTCTTCCTGCTGAAGCTTATCAGGGATTTCTTAGGTGACGACTGAGAGAAATAAAGGCTAAGCAGAGATAAGCCTTGTTGCTCATCTTGTGTTTGACTGTCCCACCTGGTTGTGTGTGACACTGTACGCCATGAGATATGAATTAGAAAAAAAGTTATCATGAAGTTTGTCAAAAAACATTGCTTCATTCAAGTCTGGACTTACGGGCAGTGACAGGTGAGAGGACGAGGGAAAATGGCCTCGAGTTGTGCCAGGGGAGGGTTAGGCTGGATATCAGGAGACACTTCTCTACAGAAAAGGCTGTTAAGCACTGCAATGGGCTGCACAGGGAGGTGGTTGAGTCACCATCCCTGGCTGTGCTTAAAAGCCCTTTGGATGTGGTGCTCAGGACATGGTTTAGCAGAGGGCTGTTAGAGTTAGGGTAGGATGGTTGGGTCGTGCTTGGACTCGATGATCTTTAAGGTCTTTTCCAAGCTGAGTGATTCTCTGATTCTATGATTCTATTCTGTGATCCATAGTAGACCTGTGAAAACAGTGAAGTCATCTTCACTTCCTTTGTTTTTCTTCCAAAGAAGCCCTGAAATGTTCTGTTCTGTTTCAGTATGTCATGCTGTGTCACACCAACGTAACTCCATTCTAAAATCTGCTTTG
>NW_011202402.1:0-504 GCF_000146605.3 Meleagris gallopavo
AAAAGCAAGTGAGGGTCTTACACCTAGGGAGGAATAATTGCATGCACCAATACAGGCTGGGGGATGAGCTGCTGGAGAGGAGCTCTGCAGAGAGGGACCTGGGCGTCCTGGTGGACGACAGGTTGGCCATGAGCCAGCAGTGTGCCCTCGTGGCCAAAAAGGCCAATGGCATTCTGGGGTGCATTAAAAAGAGCGTAGTCCAGCAGGTCGAGGGAGGTGATCCTCCCCCTCTACTCTGCCCTGGTAAGGCCTCATCTGGAGTACTGTGTCCAGTTCTGGGCTCCCAGTTCAAAAAAGCAGGGATCTCTTGGAAAGAGTCCAGCGGAGGGCCACAAAGATGGTGAAGGGCCTGGAGCATCTCCCCTATGAAGAAAGGCTGAGTGAACTGGGTCTGTTTAGCCTTGAGAAAAGACGACTGAGAGGGGACCTGATCCAGGTTTATAAATACCTGAGGTGTGGCGGCCATAGCGGTGAGGCCAGTCTCTTTCAGTGGTACGTGGAGAC
>NW_011202403.1:0-769 GCF_000146605.3 Meleagris gallopavo
ACCGCTCGCGCGTCGGAGAAAGCAGCAGGCAGAAGTCGCCCGTTCTCGGCAAGTGAGAAACACGAGAGCGCTGCTGACGGCTGAAAGCGGCACTCGGGGAGAAGCGCGATTTCTCGACCAGCGTCGGCAAACTCTCCGGAGCGGTTCAGCGCGAGTGCCGCTTTCTACGCATGAGAGCGAAGCAGTGCAATTCCGATGCCGAGAACGTGCGAATTCAGCCTCCTGCACTACCTCCGTAGGGAGGTTTTTTCTCCGCAGGCCAGAAAGGATCGCTCCCCACTTTCTGTCACGCTCTCTCTCCCTGGGAGCGAAACAAATGTCGCTCCCCGAACTTCCAACAGCCTTATTAGAGAGGGTTTTGCTCTCCACTCTTTTCCTCCGAGCATGCACAAGCGTAGCCACGGAGAACAACACCAAAAAAGAATTGCCGCTCGAAATGAAGGCAGAGACGTCGTATTCACAGCTAGGCCTAGTGCATTCTGCATGTACCCAAGGCGAAGTGCAAACCGCTCCTCTCCGACGTGCGGACACGAGACCGCTCGCGCTTCGGAGAAAAGCAGCAGGCACAAGTCGCCCGTTCTCGGCAAGTGAGAAACACGAGAGCGCTGCTGACGGCTGAAAGCGGCACTCGGGGAGAAGCGCGATTTCTCGACCAGCGTCGGCAAACTCTCCGGAGCGGTTCAGCGCGAGTGCCGCTTTCTACGCATGAGAGCGAAGCAGTGCAATTCCGATGCCGAGAACGTGCGAATTCAGCCTCCTGCAACTACCT
>NW_011202404.1:0-525 GCF_000146605.3 Meleagris gallopavo
TGCCATCTTTCAGTATCTCCTGTTGCCATTCAGTTCCTCCATGCCGCTTTCACTGCGATTTGGCGCTTTTAAACACCTTCCAGGCTTCCTTCTGAAGTCTGGCAGCGTTTGCAAAGCTCGCTGTTAACGTGTCCCACTGCTCTGAGAAATCTTCCTAGCTCAAGCTCAAGCTCTGTCTTCCTCATCCTGCCCCAGGCAGAAGAACGAGAAGGCGTTCAGTGTTTAGGATAGGAGGTGCGTCTCCTTCCCTCGAGCGCCGCCTGCCTCATTTGTGGCTGGCTCCATGGGGGAACGATTCCCCTGCTCAGATGTGAGGGAAGGGCCAGAGAGCGTGGCTGTGCGCTTCGAGCCTCTCATCGCCTAACGAGCCCGCTCTGAAGCACTTCTGTTCTTCTGCAGGGCATCACACGTCATAACATCCCGAGATGTTAGAGCGGGAGCTCATCTCGTCCAGCCGCCCCGCAAGGAAGAGGGACACCACAGCTCCATCAAGTCGCTCACGGGCCCGGCCAGCCTGGCCTGGAA
>NW_011202405.1:0-518 GCF_000146605.3 Meleagris gallopavo
AAGTCTGGCAGCGTTTGCAAAGCTCGCTGTTAACGTGTCCCACTGCTCTGAGAAATCTTCCTAGCTCAAGCTCAAGCTCTGTCTTCCTCATCCTGCCCCAGGCAGAAGAACGAGAAGGCGTTCAGTGTTTAGGATAGGAGGTGCGTCTCCTTCCCTCGAGCGCCGCCTGCCTCATTTGTGGCTGGCTCCATGGGGAACGATTCCCCTGCTCAGATGTGAGGGAAGGGCCAGAGAGCGTGGCTGTGCGCTTCGAGCCTCTCATCGCCTAACGAGCCCGCTCTGAAGCACTTCTGTTCTTCTGCAGGGCATCACACGTCATAACATCCCGAGATGTTAGAGCGGGAGCTCATCTCGTCCAGCCGCCCCGCAAGGAAGAGGGACACCACAGCTCCATCAAGTCGCCCAGGGCCCGGGCTAGCCTGGCCTGGAAAGTCTCCGGGTGCTCCAATGCCTCCTTCTCCCCGTAACTCCGGCCAACTCCTGCTGTCAGGAGCTCCTGGCGCCTACGGAACACTCTC
>NW_011202406.1:0-770 GCF_000146605.3 Meleagris gallopavo
AACATCTTCATCAATGACCTTGATGAGGGTATAGTGGCAACCCTCAGCAAGTTGCTGATGATACGAATTGGGAGGATTGGCTGACAGCCTGAAGGCTGTGCTGCCATTCAGCGAGACCTGGACAGGCTGGAGAGCTGGGCAGTAAGAAACCGGATGAGGTTCAACAAAAGCAAGTGTAGGGTCTTACACCTAGGGAGGAATAATTGCATGCACCAATACAGGCTGGGGGATGAGCTGCTGGAGAGGAGCTCTGCAGAGAGGGACCTGGGCGTCCTGGTGGACGACAGGTTGGCCATGAGCCAGCAGTGTGCCCTCGTGGCCAAGAAGGCCAATGGCATTCTGGGGTGCATTAAGAAGAGCGTGTCCAGCAGGTCGAGGGAGGTGATCCTCCCCCTCTCCTCTGCCCAGGTAAGGCCTCATCTGGAGTACTGTGTCCAGTTCTGGGCTCCCCAGTACAAAAAAGACAGGGATCGCTTGGAAAGAGTCCAGCGGAGGGCCACAAAGATGGTGAAGGGCCTGGAGCATCTCCCCTATGAAGAAAGGCTAAGTGAACTGCGTCTGTTTAGCCTTGAGAAAAGAAGACTGAGAGGGGACCTGATCCAGGTTTATAAATTATCTGAGGTGTGGCGGCCATAGCGGTGAGGCCAGTCTCTTTTCAGTGGTACGTGGAGACAGGACGAGGGGAAACGGACATCAGCTGCAGCACAGGAAGTTTCGCACGAATGTGCGTAAGAACTTCTTCACGGTGAGGGTGACGGAGCACTGGAACA
>NW_011202407.1:0-761 GCF_000146605.3 Meleagris gallopavo
CCCCTTCATCAGGGACATCAACAGTGGGGTTGAGTGCACCCTAAGGACACCAAGCTGTGGGGTGCAGTGACACAGCAGAGGGACGGGATGCCATCCACAGAGACCTCAACAGGCTGAGCATGGGCACAAATCCAAAGTGCAGGGTCAGTAGCTGGGATGAGGGAACACCCCACCACCAAAACATGCTAGGGGATGAAAGGACTGAGGCGTAGTCCCTGCTCCATAAGGCCGTGGGAGTACTGGTCGGGTGGGACGCTGGACACAAGCCCAGTCAGTGGGCCCTTCCAGCCCAGAAAGCCAACCGTATCCTGGGCTGCATCCAAAGATGCGCAGTCAGTGGGCGAAGGGAGGAGATCTCCATCCCTCTGCTCTGCGCTGGTCAGGCCTCACCTGCAGTGCTGCGTCCAGATGTGGAGTCCTCAGTGCAGGGAGACATGGAGCTGTGCGAGTGCATCCAGAGTACAGCCACAAACACGACCCGAAGGATGGAACCCCTCTCCTGTAAGCAAGGAGAGCTGGGCTGTTCAGCCTCCTGGAGAAGTGAAGGCTCCAAGGGAACCTGGTAACAGCCTTTCAATACCTAAAGGAAAGAACAAGGGAAAATGGAGGTGAAATCTAAGGAAAATGTCTTGTACAGTGAGGGTGCTGATGCAGTGGCACAGGTTGCCTTTTCAAGGTGAGCATGGGTCAGACTCTGAGCAACTTGATCTAGCTGTGGATGGTCAGCATGGGGGAGTCAGATCACATCGCAAACCTACCTG
>NW_011202408.1:0-698 GCF_000146605.3 Meleagris gallopavo
GTGCTGATGCAGTGGCACAGGTTGCCTTTTCAAGGTGAGCATGGGTCAGACTCTGAGCAACTTGATCTAGCTGTGGATGGTCAGCATGGGAGAGTCGGATCACATCGCAAACCTACCTGCATACAAGCAGCGCACCAACATGGGGTGCATGATGTTCATTACCTGCTGGACAGATCTCACACCACTGACTGGAGGAGCCCAGGCAATCCTTCAACTCCATCAGGCTGCAAATGAAATCAGAAGAGACGCAGAACATAATTTAAAACACAACAAGGATGACACACAATGACCCTTAAAAAAACACCCAACCGCCATGGATGCAATTAGCACATAGCCCTATGAATTACAGCCATCCAGCTTGAGATCCTCCAGAAAAGCAGAGCTCACAGCTCTGAAATCAAGCAGGAATCACACACCCCATTCTAAGGGCTCACCCCACACCCCAAAGGAAGCAGTCTCCAGATTCACATGCTGCTCTTACACCTAGCAGCCCTTCAGTGCACTTGCCATCCCCCAAAAAGAGACGATCACAGCCCTGAAATTAAAAAAGAAACCACTTACCCCATTCCAAGGACCAATACTCCCCCACACTCTCAAGTGAAGGAAGCAGCTTCCAGCTCCAAATACCTACCAGCCCTTAAGTACGCTCAGGGTTCCCTGCTAAAAAAACAGAGTGAGCAGCTCCACAATGGAGGAGA
>NW_011202409.1:0-802 GCF_000146605.3 Meleagris gallopavo
TGCTTGTACAAACTGGGCGTAGAAGCCCTTGGAGCAGCCCTGCGGAGGACTCGGGGATCCTGGTGGACAAAGAGCTGGACATAAGCCAGTAGTGTGCACTTGCAGCCCAGAAGGCCAACTGTAATCCTGGGCTGCATTCAAAGAGGAGCGACCAGCAGGGAGAGGGAGGTGATTGTCCCCCTCGACTCGGCTCTGGTGCGGCCCCATGTGCAGCACTGCGTCCAGGCCTGGGGCTCCAGCACGGGAATGATGTGGAGCTTTTGGAGCAGGTCCAGAGAAGGGCCACGAAGATGATCAGAGGGCTGGAGCACCTCTCTTAGAAAGAAATGTTGAGGGAACTGGGAGAAGAGAAAGCTCTGGAGATAGCTCATGACAGCCTTCCAAGACTCAAAGGGAGCGCATAAGCAGGAGGGGGCAACGGCTGTTTAGGAGGGTGGATAGCGATAGGACAAGGGGAAATGGTTTTGAAGTGAGACAGGGGAGGTTTAGGTTGGTTATTAGGAGGAAGCTTTTCACGCCCCGGGTGGTGACGCACTGGAATGTGTGCTTGAGAGTCACTTGCAGGATGATCTGCTCCATGATCTGTGACCAGCACAGAGGTGAGACTGACATGCTGGTAGTTCCCCGCGTCACACTTTGTATCCTTCCTAAGAGGTGTGCTGTCACCTTTTTTCTCCTCACCAGGGACTTGACCTGACTGCCTCGACTTGTGAAATACCATGGAGAGTGGCTCGGTGACTGCAGCGGTGAATTCCCTCGGAACTCTGGGACTCATCTCGTCAGGACCCAAGGACTCCTGGCT
>NW_011202410.1:0-487 GCF_000146605.3 Meleagris gallopavo
CCATGATGAGCAAAGCTTGCTATCAACCAGACGAGGTCAAAATATTCTTTTTCACCCTTCGCTTTCCTTTCCTGCACTTGAAGCAGCAACCCGCTGATCATCGGGGGCTCAGTTTTGCCATCAGAGATTGTCAGTGGTCATCTGAAGGCTTTGTTGGCTGTCAGAGGCTCCACTGATCACCAGAGATCTTCACTGACTGTCAGAGGGCTTCTTGAATCAACAGAGGGTGTCATGGGTCATCAGAGAGGAGATTTGAGGTGCCTAAGGGAGGGGATTTGGGGACTCCATGTTGGGTGGTGACGGAGGGGAACTGGGACTGAAGGAGGAGGGCTGAAGCAGATCCAAAGGGGGGGGCAATTGGCTGTGATAAGGGAGGGGGTAACAGGAGAGTGACCTGGAGACATCGTGTGTGCGGAGGGGGACCAGAGGGTGAAGGGTTTTGGCAGGAACTGGAAAGAGGAATTGGGAGAGAGCAGAGGGAGGGTAC
>NW_011202411.1:0-503 GCF_000146605.3 Meleagris gallopavo
CACCTGCGATGACAACAACATCTTCTACTGGGTGGACACCAACCTCTCCCAGATCATCACCTCCATTTTCTAGCAGTCATAAATTAATAAATCATCATTCCTACAGCCTGTGTCAGTATGGTTGCAGTGGGTTTGGGACAGTGGCAGCACTAAAGGCATTGGTGCAGGAGAGTGCTGCTGTACGGGGATTGGGGCATGTTCCCGGGGAGGAGGAAGGGCGCTGGGCCGGGATAAAAGAGGCCTCGGTGGCTGTGAAGTGTCCAGAGACAGCCATGCCCCAGGGGAGAGAGCACATTTTGAGCGGGAACCTACGTCCCTGTGAGGTAATGCAGCGTTCCCCAGAGTACACGGGGAGGTCCTGTGAGTGCTGCAGCACGCTGGGAAGCATCCAGAGCACACTGGAATCCTCAGCTGGGCCAGTTCTGCAAAGATCCCGTGCGCATCACCTTCATAGAGGAGGCTCGCACCAAGGGAGCCTTCCCAGAAAGGGAAAAGGGCGGCAA
>NW_011202412.1:0-578 GCF_000146605.3 Meleagris gallopavo
GCGTTCCCCAGAGTACACGGGGAGGTCCTGTGAGTGCTGCAGCACGCTGGGAAGCATCCAGAGCACACTGGAATCCTCAGCTGGGCCAGTTCTGCAAAGATCCCGTGCGCATCACCTTCATAGAGGAGGCTCGCACCAAGGGAGCCTCCAGAAGGAAAGGCGGCAAACCACCACAGCAAGATCTGCTGGGGAAGGGTGGGAGGCCGTGAGGCATGGCGGCTCGGACTGCCTGGTCTGTTTTGTCCCTCTGATTATTACTGCTGACTGGTAGTTCAGGCCGACAGTCGTGAAGTCGCTGATTGAAGCCTGTGGGCTGTCAAACGGGACTTTGGGGCACTGGCGTGGTGTCACGGCTCCAGCCGTGACTAAGGGGGTGGAGGGACAAACGAACCCGTGAACCAGGAAAGGGGGAAGAGAGGTAGTGAAAAGGTAGGGAGATGGGCCTAACAACAAAACAGCGGCAACGAGCTCAGGGAGAAAATACTACTTTTCTAAGTATGACAGCGGAATGCAAGATTCAGAAAACAGATGAGGTTTTCCAAAAGCAAGCGTCGAGTCTTGCACCTTGGAAGGAATAG
>NW_011202413.1:0-543 GCF_000146605.3 Meleagris gallopavo
TTCATAGAGGAGGCTCGCACCAAGGAGCCTCCAGAAGGAAAGGCGGCAAACCACCACAGCAAGATCTGGCTGGGGAAGGGTGGGAGGCCGTGAGGCATGGCGGCTCGGACTGCCTGGTCTGTTTTGTCCCTCTGATTATTACTGCTGACTGGTAGTTCAGGCCGACAGTCGTGAAGTCGCTGATTGAAGCCTGTGGGCTGTCAAACGGGACTTTGGGGCACTGGCGTGGTGTCACGGCTCCAGCCGTGACTAAGGGGGTGGAGGGACAAACGAACCCGTGAACCAGGAAAGGGGAAGAGAGGTAGTGAAAAGGTAGGGAGATGGGCCTAACAACAAAACAGCGGCAACGAGCTCAGGGAGAAAATACTACTTTTCTAAGTACGACAGCGGAATGCAAGATTCAGAAAACAGATGAGGTTTTCCAAAAGCAAGCGTCGAGTCTTGCACCTTGGAAGGAATAGCCGCAAGTATATCAGTACAGGTTGGGACACGACCTGCTGGAGAGGAGCTCTGCGGTGCAGAACCTGGAGGTCCGAGCTGGAC
>NW_011202414.1:0-629 GCF_000146605.3 Meleagris gallopavo
GCCGCCGAGTCCCGCTTAGAAGCTAACAGAATAAGTCTTTCCGCGGTCTCTGCTGCCACCTCGTGGCCATTGCACGGAACTACCGCGGTCTGCCGCCCAGTCCCGCCTGCAGCACAACGCATGTGCGTACAAATGCGGAAGTGCCGTCCTAAGCGCACTGCGCAGCGAATCCGCTGCTCTCTATGGTGATCAGTCCTCCAGCTAATAGCAAAAGCTTCGTGAGGAGGCAAGGAGCCGCACGACCTCCGTCTGGGAAATCCAGATCCATTTGCCCCCAGGCTCCTCTTTGGCAACTCTTCTAGATGCAGCTGAACATTCTGTTCCAGAGCACAACTCAAAACTACAGAGGAAACAAAGGGAGCTCTACGTAGCCACAATAAAAAGAATGCTATGTTCCTTCAGTATTGAAAATCAACGACACAAGCCACTCCCAGAACACCGCTATAAGGTAAACACAGCGGCACAGAAGAAAGCATCCGTGTTTTCCCAAACACTGCTCCAAAGGGAAAAAGGAAATAAAAGAGATTTATTTATATGCTACCTGCTTGAAGGCATATACCGCTCTCACTTCAAAAGCATGAAAGAGAAAACTGAAATGCACAGAGTACTCTCTTCCAACAACACGCGCA
>NW_011202415.1:0-547 GCF_000146605.3 Meleagris gallopavo
CAGCGATTAGAGGCCACTCTCAAAAGCTTCTAACAACCCCTGCCCCAAGACCAACATCTCCACAGCCATCCTTCTCATGTGAGTCCAGGAAACAAATCCACAGCACAGTCTTTCTGAACTACCATCATATCAGTAACATTTCGGGTGGTAGAAAGGCCCAGCAAATAGTCCATCAGGTACATTCTGGCACATCTCCCATGAAAAACAGCACTATGCAAACACCTGTGTTTCTAGAGATGAAAAACCTACGGTAAGCAGCAACGAGAGGCTCTACTTTTAAATCTTCCAGTAGGGGAAGTGTTGATACCCACTTTTCCTGACAACACAAACACGGTCCCAGCTGTCAAAGCCCTTCTGCCATAGCACAGGCAGACTGCACGCACATTAAAGAGCACGCACATCCCCTCCTGAGGTACCGGAGCCCACAGCTCCCCTTCAGAGCTCCATAGCTTACCGGTGTTTCACACTGATGCGGCCTCACTCAAGCTTCGTAGGTGTCAAAGAAGGCCTGCAGAAGGCAAGAGGCGGGAGCCCGAGGGGAGGACAG
>NW_011202416.1:0-655 GCF_000146605.3 Meleagris gallopavo
TTCTAGGGAATGAGTGTGTCTAACTCTAAAAGAGGATCAGTGCCCGAGAAGTGTTTCTTTTTGGCCACCAAGGAAATTCAGAACGGTAGGATCAGATGGACTCACTTCTGGTGTATTTTGGGGTGAGAAATCAACACATTTATCCATAATTAGAGTAACCTAGGGCAGCCTGTTGCTGAGGCTTATAGGAAGATTCACTCTCAGCTATTGGAACAGAATATGCCTGATAGCTTTTTTCTACCACGTGAAGATACAGCGGAGTGCAATGATATAACATTGTCTAACACAATATAAGATTATCAACAATAAATTTCATGTCAGGTATTTACACGTTATGTATAACTGATAATATTAAAAATAGATGCTGAAATACAGAAACTGTTTAAACAGCTTCACCTGTGTGAAATCACCCTAAATTGGTGCCATGCGCAAGTGTTGTCTGAATGCAACCTACGAAGCAAGCTCCCTCTGCACTGTTGGAGACAGGCAGCTCCTGTATCTTCACAGTGAAATCAGCTTGAAAATGTTGGTTGGCTGGCATAAAGGCATAGAAACTTGGCATACCTGCCCCAAATTATATTTAGTGCTGGCACTGCTTTGTGCTGAACTTGCCACTGGATGCTACAGCACAGTAAGTCCATGTTTTTTTAAAAAG
>NW_011202417.1:0-590 GCF_000146605.3 Meleagris gallopavo
CCTTATTAGAGAGGGTTTTGCTCTCCACTCTTTTCTCCGAGCATGCACAAGCGTAGCCATGGAGAACAACACCAAAAAGAATTGCCGCTCGAAATGAAGGCAGAGACGTCGTATTCACAGCTAGGCCTAGTGCATTCTGCATGTACCCGAGGCGAAGTGCAAACCGCTCCTCTCCGACGTGCGGACACGAGACCGCTCGCGCGTCGGAGAAAAGCAGCAGGCACAAGTCGCCCGTTCTCGGCAAGTGAGAAACACGAGAGCGCTGCTGACGGCTGAAAGCGGCACTCGGGGAGAAGCGCGATTTCTCGACCAGCGTCGGCAAACTCTCCGGAGCGGTTCAGCGCGAGTGCCGCTTTCTACGCATGAGAGCGAAGCAGTGCAATTCCGATGCCGAGAACGTGCGAATTCAGCCTCCTGCACTACCTCCGTAGGGAAGTTTTTTCTCCGCAGGCCAGAAAGGATCGCTCCCCACTTTCTGTCACGCTCTCTCTCCCTGGGAGCGAAACAAATGTCGCTCCCCGAACTTCCAACAGCCTTATTAGAGAGGGTTTTGCTCTCCACTCTTTTCCTCCGAGCATGCACAAGCGTAG
>NW_011202418.1:0-618 GCF_000146605.3 Meleagris gallopavo
TCTCCGGAGCGGTTCAGCGCGAGTGCCGCTTTCTACGCATGAGAGCGAAGCAGTGCAATTCCGATGCCGAGAACGTGCGAATTCAGCCTCCTGCACTACCTCCGTAGGGAAGTTTTTTCTCCGCAGGCCAGAAAGGATCGCTCCCCACTTTCTGTCACGCTCTCTCTCCCTGGGAGCGAAACAAATGTCGCTCCCCGAACTTCCAACAGCCTTATTAGAGAGGGTTTTGCTCTCCACTCTTTTCCTCCGAGCATGCACAAGCGTAGCCATGGAGAACAACACCAAAAAAGAATTGCCGCTCGAAATGAAGGCAGACACGTCGTATTCACACCTAGGCCTAGTGCATTCTGCATGTACCCGAGGCAAAGTGCAAACCGCTCCTCTCCGACGTGCGGACACGAGACCGCTCGCGCGTCGGAGAAAAGCAGCAGGCACAAGTCGCCCGTTCTCGGCAAGTGAGAAACACCAGAGCGCTGCTGACGGCTGAAAGCGGCACTCGGGGAGAAGCGCGATTTCTCGACCAGCGTCGGCAAACTCTCCGGAGCGGTTCAGCGCGAGTGCCGCTTTCTACGCATGAGAGCGAAGCAGTGCAATTCCGATGCCGAGACGTGCGAATTC
>NW_011202419.1:0-705 GCF_000146605.3 Meleagris gallopavo
CAACAGCCTTATTAGAGAGGGTTTTGCTCTCCACTCTTTTCCTCCGAGCATGCACAAGCGTAGCCATGGAGAACAACACCAAAAAAGAATTGCCGCTCGAAATGAAGGCAGAGACGTCGTATTCACAGCTAGGCCTAGTGCATTCTGCATGTACCCGAGGCGAAGTGCAAACCGCTCCTCTCCGACGTGCGGACACGAGACCGCTCGCGCGTCGGAGAAAAGCAGCAGGCACAAGTCGCCCGTTCTCGGCAAGTGAGAAACACGAGAGCGCTGCTGACGGCTGAAAGCGGCACTCGGGGAGAAGCGCGATTTCTCGACCAGCGTCGGCAAACTCTCCGGAGCGGTTCAGCGCGAGTGCCGCTTTCTACGCATGAGAGCGAAGCAGTGCAATTCCGATGCCGAGGACGTGCGAATTCAGCCTCCTGCACTACCTCCGTAGGGAGGTTTTTTCTCCGCAGGCCAGAAAGGATCGCTCCCCACTTTCTGTCACGCTCTCTCTCCCTGGGAGCGAAACAAATGTCGCTCCCCGAACTTCCAACAGCCTTATTAGAGAGGGTTTTGCTCTCCACTCTTTTCCTCCGAGCATGCACAAGCGTAGCCATGGAGAACAACACCAAAAAAGAATTGCCGCTCGAAATGAAGGCAGAGACGTCGTATTCACAGCTAGGCCTAGTGCATTCTGCTTGTACCCGAGGCGAAGTGCAA
>NW_011202420.1:0-467 GCF_000146605.3 Meleagris gallopavo
GCACAGCATCACTGAAGTGTGCCATGCAGCTGCTCTACATTACTAACTGATTTTGCAGAGTAGAGACATACTCAGCCATTTCACCTCCCCACATTCTTCAAGCAACACTAATTGACACCTTCCTGTGAATAGAAAGATCAGTAGGAGTGGCTAAGAAGGCCTTTTTCAGAAGGGACAAAGAGAAATCCTAATATGGTGTACTTTGCAAAATAAGACACTAGCACTGTATTAAATTTGAATTATATCAGACATAAGCAAAAACTAACTAAATTATTTATCTGCTATGGCCACCCTTTATTTCATTTAGTAGTAACTGTTGCCCTGTTTCCACAAGGAACTGTATCTGCATCAGACTGATAACAGAATGAAATACAGGCATCACAGTATAATGGAAATAATTACCTACACTCTTTGGAAAATAGGCTTAGTTCTTCAGTAATATCCTGAGACAGAAATAATGATTCTTC
>NW_011202421.1:0-1018 GCF_000146605.3 Meleagris gallopavo
AAGCCCTCTACGAGCTTGTGTTTCCGCCATTACAGAAGTAGCTGAAAAGCTGGACAGAATGGAGAACAAACAAGAAGATATAATAGACAAACTATCAACTGTGCCTGAAGCTGATAAATCCGTGGTGGTAATGGATACATCAAATGGGGACCAGAATTCCCAAAACAGCCTATTGGAGGGGCTGATCAACTTGATTTCCTCCCAGCCGGTGGCATCCAATGTCTCAGCTATCAAAAGAAGACGTTCTCCTGCTCGAGCAAGTGACAACAGTAAGACCACATCACGTTTTGCCTTGTGGCATTACCTACGTGACCATGGAGAAGATATGAAGGAGTGGCATAAACAACCTACTCCTATACTTCAAGCACAGGTGAAAGAATTGTAAGACAAATCAACCACCAAGGTGAATTTCTCCAAAAAGGTGATTGCTCCAGTTGCTGCAGACAACGGAGGTAACAATAGAGGGGCCCTGCCCCCAGCCAGGGGGGAGAAAGGGATAATAGAGTTCATTGGACTGTGTGGATTAGATGGCCTGGCACATCAGAATCACGGAAATATAAGGCCCTGGTGGATACTGGTGCACAGTGCACTCTAGTGCCCTCAAGCCACCAAGGGACAAAATCAATTTATATTCATGGGGTGACTGGAGGTTCCCAAGAGCTAACTATGTTGGAGGTCGAAATCAGCCTCACTGGTAAAGACTGGCAAAAGCCCCCTATTGTGACTGGCCCAGGGGCTCCACGTATACTTGGTATTGATTACCTCAGAAGGGGATATTTTAAGGATCCCAAAGGGTTTCGATGGGCCTTTGGAATAGCTGCTGTAGACACAGAAGGTGTTAAGCAGTTGTGTATTTTGCCTGGCCTGTCAGAAGATCCATCTGCCGTGGGGTTGCTACGAGTGAAAGAGCAACAGGTACCGATTGCTACAAAAACGGTGCACAGACGGCAGTACCGCACCAACAGGGATTCCTTGCTCCCCATTCATAAGCTGATTCACCAACTAGAGAAACAGGGAG
>NW_011202422.1:0-946 GCF_000146605.3 Meleagris gallopavo
ATAGCTGCTGTAGGCACAGAAGGTGTTAAGCAGTTGTCTATTTTGCCTGGCCTGTCAGAAGATCCATCTGCCGTGGGGTTGCTACGAGTGAAAGAGCAACAGGTACCGATTGCTACAAAAACGGTGCACAGACGGCAGTACCGCACCAACAGGGATTCCTTGCTCCCCATTCATAAGCTGATTCACCAACTAGAGAATCAGGGAGTGATTAGCAAGACTCACTCACCTTTTAACAGCCCCATATGGCCGGTGCGTAAAGCCAGTGGAGAATGGAGGCTGACGGTGGACTACCGTGGCCTGAATGAAGTCACACCCCCATTGAGTGCTGCTGTGCCAGATATGTTAGAACTCCAATATGAATTGGAGTCAAAGGCAGCCAAATGGTACGCCACCATTGATACTGCTAATGCCTTTTTCTCCATTCCTTTCGCCAAAGAATCTAGGCCACAGTTTGCTTTCACCTGGAGGGGCATTCAGTATACCTGGAATCGTTTGCCCCAGGGCTGGAAACATAGCCCAACCATTTGCCATGGGTTGATCCAAGCTGCACTGGAACAGGGAGGTCCTCCTGTGCACTTACAGTATATTGATGACATCATTGTGTGGGGCAACACAGCAAAGGAAGCTTTTGAGAAAGGAGAGTAAATAATCCAGATCCTTCTGCGTGCTGGTTTCGCTATTAAGTGAAGCAAAGTGAAAGGGCCTGCCCAGGAAATTCAGTTCCTAGGTATAAAGTGGCAAGATGGCCGTCGTCACATCCCAACACATGTGATCAACAAAATCAGTGCCATGTCTCCACCCACTAATAAGAAAGAGACACAATCGTTCCTGGGCGTAGTGGGTTTTTGGAGAATGCATGTTCCAAACTACAGCCTCATTGTAAGCCCCCTTTATCAGGTGACACGGAAGAAGAATGAGTTTGTGTGGGGTCCTGAGCAGCAGCAGG
>NW_011202423.1:0-729 GCF_000146605.3 Meleagris gallopavo
CAAGTTCTCCAAAACCATTACTTGGGCATGACATATTAGAACAGTTGAATGTAGAGATTAAATTCAGTAGAGAAAATTGGAGCTAAGTGTCAAGCAAGAGCAATTGACTGAAAATTTTTGAAAAAGTTTGGCTTTAACATAAACTGGGAAAAGCAATGTTGGTACCCCCAGAAGTTACGTAAATCCTAAGTCAGGTATACACAGGATTGCAGGCATCAGAAATGCCTGGCAGAGCCAAAAATACAGCCCAATAAAAGTTAAGTTAAAGATGGGAGCCAGCCCAACCAGGGTAAAGCAATTCCCTTTGAGGATAGAAGATTGTAGGAGGATAAAAGAAATAACTTTTTGAATTTTGGATTATTAATTGGATAGGAATTCAAATACAACACCCTAATCTTGCATATGAGAAATTGGATGGCAAGTGCTATAGTTAGGTAGAAGATTTGAGGGCAAATAATAGAAATGTTGAATATATACAACCCATGGTGTATATCTTTATTAATCAAGTTAAGGAATAAGTAGGTGAGGTTTACCGTTCTGGATTTGAAGTACACCTTTTTCTGCCTGGTTTTGCCAAAGAAAGTCTAAAATTGCCTCTGAATAAGAAAACTCCAATATGGGGTGAAGGAAAGAAAAAATAATAATGAAAATTCAGTTAACCTGGACAGTGTTACCCAGGGTTGTGAGAACAGCCCAATGATTTTTGAAAACTGGTCAGCTTGTGAGCCT
>NW_011202424.1:0-767 GCF_000146605.3 Meleagris gallopavo
GGATAGGAATTCAAATACAACACCCTAATCTTGCATATGAGAAATTGGATGGCAAGTGCTATAGTTAGGTAGAAGATTTGAGGGCAAATAATAGAAATGTTGAATATATACAACCCATGGTGTATATCTTTATTAATCAAGTTAAGGAATAAGTAGGTGAGGTTTACCGTTCTGGATTTGAAGTACACCTTTTTCTGCCTGGTTTTGCCAAAGAAAGTCTAAAATGCCTCTGAATAAGAAAACTCCAATATGGGGGTGTAGGAAAGAAAATAAATAATAATGAAAATTCAGTTAACCTGGACAGTGTTACCCAGGGTTGTGAGAACAGCCCAATGATTTTTGAGAACTGATCAGCTTGTGAGCCTGAGATTTGGGTTCCTCTATTCCACGGTGGAACTTTACTGCAGTACATGGATGCCACAGTAACAAAGGAGGACTGTGTACAATGGACTGTGAGTTTGCTGAATTTCTTGATTTAAATGGCTATCAAGTTTCTCAACAGAAGCACAACTGATCAAAGAGAAGAAAGCAATTTGCTGAACACCCAAAACACCAACGCAGAGCTACCTCCAAGCCAGCAGTGTGCAACTGCATTGAGACCGACTGTGCCAGTTGGTCAGACCTACAGGAGGAACTGTTGGACAAATTCAGCATGATGTAAATCTACCGAAGAGCAGCATGGCTGTTATACATTGTACAGGGCATCAGAAGAGGAACAACAAACTGGGAACATGATGGTGGATCAGGTGGCAAAACAGGCAGCTGAA
>NW_011202425.1:0-537 GCF_000146605.3 Meleagris gallopavo
ATGGGCTGCTGAATCACGGCCTGAACCTTTGATTGATCACGTGAGGCGAGCAATGAGTCAGCCAGGGAGCACAGGTGAAGGCAATTCAGCTGTGCTGCAGGAAGGGGTGGAGCCTGGCTGCACCTCTCCTAGAGCCATTGAAGAGCTGACTGCCAGCAGGGAAGGATCTCTCTGGAGATGCGCTCCATCAGGAGTTCATCTCGCGAGCCCAGGATAGGGTGGGTGTCTTTCCCTCTTTACTCCAATCTAAATGACGTTAGCCAAGCTCCTGGATATGTAGATATACTCTCTGTGTATCCATTGATTATACACAGAGATATGAAGGGAGAGAGAGAATCACATTTAAGGAGTAGATCAAAAAGTACATCAGAGTTTGGAGAGATGGATTAATAATCTCCCTGAAGATCATACATCAGCCAGATAGTTGGGAGGTATCTGAATGAACAAAATGCAAGGGATGGGGAAATCTAGGAGAGCAGTGGCGAGAGCATGTGTCCAGATTGCCTGCTGTAATCATGACCTGAAACGTGGTCATTG
>NW_011202426.1:0-550 GCF_000146605.3 Meleagris gallopavo
ATACACAAAGCATGGTCAGCAACAGGGCCCTTATATTAATAGAACAGAAGGAGCAAATGCAATTTTCTGGAGTGCAGGCAGCTCAGATCACAGAAGTTTTCACAAGGCCATTCCTAATAGTACTGAATGTTTCCAAGAGCTATCACTCCCATCAAATATTGCTCTAGCAAACATACCTTAAGTTTTCTTGGCCCATGTCTGCTGAATTGCTTCTTTTGGCCTGGTGGAAGCACTGTAATCACTTTATCTAGGCCTCTTTCAAGACCTCCAAGTAGTTTGGCCTTTCTCTTCTCTTGGCTGCTATCCACATGAGCTAGGTTGAGATCTAAATCCACAGCATGACACCTGTTACAAAACCAATTAATTAGTTGCTTTTCCTCAGCAATCAGACAGTAGTTGTTTCAGATGCACTGCTAGAATATTCTCAGATCAGAATGAAGAAAACAAAAGGAAGTGTCGTGTATTATGAGAGTTTCTGCTTACAAGTTAGTTGAGCTTTAAGCTCAGAGATGCATTTTAAAACCGCAGCACTCAGAGAAAATGGAACAAG
>NW_011202427.1:0-507 GCF_000146605.3 Meleagris gallopavo
GATCCGATACACCGTGACGCTTATACAATTTCATCGCCACACGTTGGTAAATTTCAAGATGAGTGACGATGGGTGAAAGTTGACATCCTTCTATGGGCCAGCGCTCGATGATGTTACCGGAGGCATACGGTCATGAGGTGCAGATCCGTCCAATGTTCCATCAGTCCCATGCAGACCATCGCCGGGTGTTACACATGATCTGACAGTAACACTGGAACGTTTTGATGACATTTCATTCCTTCCGGTGATCCTGAAGGCTCAAAGACTCACGGGGAGAAATACAGATGTTTCAGAGGTAGCAAGAGGGGAAGGTCTGCCCTCCAGGGCAAAATACAGGCCGTGTTTCTATCCTGGGTCAACAGTTCCGCTTGTACAGGGGGCACGTCCTGGCCGCCTGTACCACATTTTCCGGCCGGATGGTTGCGGCTGCATCATAATATCAGGCAGCAAAGGAGGTGTCCTGATCTGCCATAGGGACATGATGGGAGTCCCTTTAGCAATGAAAAT
>NW_011202428.1:0-666 GCF_000146605.3 Meleagris gallopavo
ATTCCTTCCGGTGATCCTGAAGGCTCAAAGACTCACGGGGAGAAATACAGATGTTTCAGAGGTAGCAAGGAGGGGAAGGTCTGCCCTCCAGGGCAAAATACAGGCCGTGTTTCTATCCTGGGTCAACAGTTCCGCTTGTACAGGGGGCACGTCCTGGCCGCCTGTACCACATTTTCCGGCCGGATGGTTGCGGCTGCATCATAATATCAGGCAGCAAAGGAGGTGTCCTGATCTGCCATAGGGACATGATGGGAGTCCCTTTAGCAATGAAAATCGGAGTGTTGACCACCGCGCCAGTAGGCCACGTACCTATTACTGGAGGGACTCCTGAGCCTCCCACCTCCAACAATCTCCCCCAAGGTGCAAGTAGGCCACACCACTTGGGTCCTACCTGCACCTTCCATGGCCATTTTATTCTGTGGGTGCCAGGCTCTAACTTCTCAGGGGCAGGGAGCAGAAGATTATTTTCTTTACCAATCAGGGGTCTTACCTGATGATCAGTGCCCGTCATTTGGATCCTAAGCGGGGTAGCCCACGTCGTCTGCAACATTCTCAGGGCACTGGGTCTACCATCTCGGGGTCTTTCATTCAGGTCTCGCAAGGTTTCCTACAGTCTCTTTGTCACCCCTGCAGAGACTGGGAGTCTGTCTTCAGGGCAGCCTTAAG
>NW_011202429.1:0-426 GCF_000146605.3 Meleagris gallopavo
CACTGCGTCCAGGCCTGGGGCTCCAGCACGGGAATGATGTGGAGCTTTTGGAGCAGGTCCAGAGAAGGGCCACTAAGACGATCAGAGGGCTGGAGCACCTCTCTTAGAAAGAAATGTTGAGGGAACTGGGATTGTTTGTGTGGGAGAAGAGAAAGCTCTGGAGATAGCTGATGACAGCCTTCCAAGACACGAAGGGAGCGCATAAGCAGGAGGGGGCAATGGCTGTTTAGGAGGGTGGATAGCGATAGGACAAAGGGGAAATGGTTTTCAAGTGAGACAGGGGAGGTTTAGGTTGGTTCTTAGGAGGCAGCTTTTCACGCACAGGGTGGTGACGCACTGGAATGTGTGCTTGAGAGTCACTTCCAGGATGATCTGCTCCATGATCCGTGACCAGCACAGAGGTGAGACTGACATGCTGGTAGTTCC
>NW_011202430.1:0-1026 GCF_000146605.3 Meleagris gallopavo
AAACACAGCCCAACCATTTGCCATGGGTTGATTCAAACTAGTATTGGAACAAGGCAGTGCTCCTGAGCACCTGCAGTACATTGATGATATCGTTGTGTGGGCGATACAGCAGAAGAAGTCTTTCACGAAAGGAGAGCGAATAATCCAAAATTCTTCTGTGTGCTGGTTTTGCTATTAAGCGGAGCAAAGTGAAAGGACCTGCTCAGGAGATTCAGTTCCTAGGTATAAAGTGGCAAGATGGCCGTCGTCACATCCCAACAGATGTGATTGACAAAATCAGTGCCATGTCTCCACCAACTAATAAGAAAGAGACACAATCGTTCCTGGGCGTAGTGGGTTTTTGGAGAATGCATGTTCCAAACTACAGCCTCATTGTAAGTCCCCTTTATCATGTGACGCGAATGAAGAATGAGTTTACATGGGGCCCTGAGCAGCAGCAGGCTTTTGAACAGATTAAACAGGAAATAGCCCGTGCCGTGGCCCTAGGGCCAGTACGAATGGGACAGGGTATAAAGAACATCCTCTACACTGCTGCTGGAGAGAAAGGTCCCACTTGGAGTTTGTGGCAGAGAGCCTCAGGAGAGACCCGAGGCCGACCCCTGGGATTCTGGAGTCGAGCTTACAGGGGTCAGAAGAGGGCTACACTCCAACTGAAAAGGAGATCTTAGCCGCGTATGAGGGGTTCGGGCTGCTTCTGAAGTAATCGGTACTGAAACGCAGCTTCTTCTGGCACCTCGGCTGCCAGTGCTGAACTGGATGTTTAAGGGAAAGGGTTCCTCCACCCATCATGCTACCGATGCCACTTGGAGTAAGTGGATTGCGCTGATTACGCAGCGAGCGCGGATGGGGAATCTCAACCGTCCAGGAATCCTAGAGGTGATCATGGACTGGCCTGAAGGCAAAAGTTTGGAACATCACCAGGAGAAGAAGTAGCACGTGCAAAAGAGGCCCCACCATACAATGAACTACCAGAAAATGAAAAGAAATATGCTCTGTTCACAGATGGATCATGTCGTATTGTGGGAA
>NW_011202431.1:0-513 GCF_000146605.3 Meleagris gallopavo
GCTGCTGGAGAGAAAGGTCCCACTTGGAGTTTGTGGCAGAGAGCCTCAGGAGAGACCCGAGGCCGACCCCTGGGATTCTGGAGTCGAGCTTACAGGGGGTCAGAAGAGGGCTACACTCCAACTGAAAAGGAGATCTTAGCCGCGTATGAGGGGGTTCGGGCTGCTTCCGAAGTAATCGGTACTGAAACGCAGCTTCTTCTGGCACCTCGGCTGCCAGTGCTGAACTGGATGTTTAAGGGAAAGGGTTCCTCCACCCATCATGCTACCGATGCCACTTGGAGTAAGTGGATTGCGCTGATTACGCAGCGAGCGCGGATGGGGGAATCTCAACCGTCCAGGAATCCTAGAGGTGATCATGGACTGGCCTGAAGGCAAAAGTTTGGAACATCACCAGGAGAAGAAGTAGCACGTGCAAAAGAGGCCCCACCATACAATGAACTACCAGAAAATGTAAAAGAAATATAGCTCTGTTCACAGATGGATCATGTCGTATTGTGGGAAAGCATCGCAGAT
>NW_011202432.1:0-533 GCF_000146605.3 Meleagris gallopavo
ACAAAAAATGCCTAGGAAATGCTTGATAGGGAACTAGAGTTGTCCAAGAGAAAGAGAACAAGGAAGGAAGAAGTGGAGGAAAGTGGCTAGGAGACAGAAGGGCACGAAGAATTAAGTCACTGAGTTTGCATCTCGAATGATTTTCAAGTTCCTCCTCAGGACACAAAATCCTGAACGACGCACATTCAAGCCTGGGGAATTGTTGCAGGATGAAAAAATGTCCATCCGAAAGCCCTCCTCAGACTGTCTTCAGCAGGAAGGACAGCCTGTGCTTCCCGAGGGGCCATCATAGAGCCACGCAGCACTGCTTGCTGCAGCTCTCTCTTGTTCCTCCAGAGAAAATGGATATAAGCGCAGCCCTCAGGAGCATTCAGGAGAAGTAGCTCCCTGTGCTGACACTGAGCTTTCTGCCCTTCCTTTCCCAGCACAGACTCCTCCTCCCTGGGCTCCTGGTGATGTAAGCTGTGCCGTGCTACTCACGAGCAGCTGGGAGGTGCTGCCCAGCTGTCGTATGTGTATCAGGTGAAACTCAG
>NW_011202433.1:0-815 GCF_000146605.3 Meleagris gallopavo
CAAAATCCTGAACGACACACATTCAAGCCTGGGGAATTGTTGCAGGATGAAAAAATGTCCATCCTAAAGCCCTCCTCAGACTGTCTTCAGCAGGAAGGACAGCCTGTGCTTCCGAGGGGCCATCATAGAGCCACGCAGCACTGCTTGCTGCAGCTCTCTCTTGTTCCTCCAGAGAAAATGGATATAAGCGCAGCCCTCAGGAGCATTCAGGAGAAGTAGCTCCCTGTGCTGACACTGAGCTTTCTGCCCTTCCTTTCCCAGCACAGACTCCTCCTCCCTGGGCTCCTGGTGATGTAAGCTGTGCCGTGCTACTCACGAGCAGCTGGGAGCTGCTGCCTAGCTGTCGTATGTGTATCAGGTGAAACTCAGGCTCAAACAGGAGATAATTACAGAAACGTGGCACTTAAATGTCTGCTCTCAGCAGAGTTTCTGAAGTTATGCCAAAGGTTTTTGTCAAGAGAAGGGAAACTTCAAGACATCTGTCAGAACTGCAATCCAACTTCTCCGTGTAGGACAATTTCTTACACGTTTCTGTGATAATTTATGTCTAGCAATTCCCAAAATGGAACAGTAACAATCCTGAAGCAGAGATGACAGGCTTGGCTTATTTCAAGATCAGGACGCGATCTTGATTAACAGCCCCAGTACGGCTTACCAGAAAGGGCTGCTAACAGTGAAGTTGCTGTCTCTTCCAGGTAGCACTCTGTGTGTCAGAAGGTGGATATTGTTAAGATTGGAACGGCAACAGCTCCACGTTTGCCCTGTGTTTGTCTGCACCTTCCAGACAGAGCAGGAAGGAAAACCTGAACCTGCAC
>NW_011202434.1:0-487 GCF_000146605.3 Meleagris gallopavo
CTCAGCATGTGCCAACTCTTCACAGGACACAGAAACTCTTATCCTCAGAATCAGACCTCATCTGTTCAAGCATCTGACCAGATTCGGTGACAAGACACTGAAGTTTGAGGCACAGTCAAAATAACCATAAGCACATAAGCAAGCAAATTCAGTCTTCTATATTTTTGTATTGCATTTGTGCTTGTATTTTTGACTGAAGAAAATACACAGCTGTATTTTAAAACAGTGCACTTTGGTTTTAAGCTATTGATTAACTGCTAAACTCGTAATGTACAAAAACTATCTGCAGAAGTAGCAAACATTCACAGCTGTCAACCATTCTTCCACCCCTCCCCCCAACGCCTTTCCATGCATCTTGTGGAGCAAAGCTCTCCACATTCAGAATGGCAGAAAGTCTCCAACTAGGACAACACTCTGATGCTCTTGTTTAGAGGCTCTAAAACACGCATTTCTCATTCAGGTTGCACATAATGCTAACAATTCAACT
>NW_011202435.1:0-352 GCF_000146605.3 Meleagris gallopavo
TTTGTATTGCATTTTTGCTTGTATTTTTGACTGAAGAAAATATACAGCTGTATTTTAAAACAGTGCACTTTGGTTTTAAGCTATTGATTAACTGCTAAACTCGTAATGTACAAAAACTATCTGCAGAAGTAGCAAACATTCACAGCTGTCAACCATTCTTCCACCCCTCCCCCCAAGCCTTTCCCTGCATCTTGTGGAGCAAAGCTCTCCACATTCAGAATGGCAGAAAGTCTCCAACTAGGAAAACACTCTGATGCTCTTGTTTAGAGGCTCTAAAACATGCATTTCTCATTCAGGTTGCACATAATGCTAACAATTCAACTCACCAATGCTAAAACTGCTAAGCAGCTGC
>NW_011202436.1:0-635 GCF_000146605.3 Meleagris gallopavo
TTTCATCTGACAGATGCTGTAAAGAAAATCACCACAGCACCACCACGTTCCCATGTACACACAGGGATAAGACTGCTTCCTTGAGAGAAAAAGGGCAAAATCAGCCGCATGAAATGTAGTTCACATCTTTGACCACATGGAATTTTCCCACATGGAATGACTTCTCACTAACTTTCCTACTCCTTGGACAGGTTCTTGTGCCAACAGGTCCCAGTGCCCAGAGGCAGCAGATGCCCAACAGCAGCTCCATCAGCGAGTTCCTCCTGCTGGCGTTGGCAGACACGCGGCAGCTGCAGCTCCTGCACTTCTGGCTCTTGCTGGGCATCTACCTGGCTGCCCTCCTGGGCAACGGCCTCATCAGCACAGCCGTAGCCTGCCACCACCACCTGCACAGCCCCATGTACTTCTTCCTGCTCAACCTCGCCCTCCTCGACCTGGGCTGCATCTCCACCACTCTCCCCAAAGCCATGGCCAATGCCCTCTGGGACACCAGGGACATCTCCTATGCTGGATGTGCTGCTCAGGTCTTTTCTTCCTCTTCTTCATCTCAGCAGAGTATTGCATTCTCACCATCATGTCCTATGACCGCTACGTTGCCATCTGCAAGCCCTGCACTACGGGACCTTGATGGACAG
>NW_011202437.1:0-863 GCF_000146605.3 Meleagris gallopavo
GTTGGACAGCCTTTACCTCTGCAAATTGGCTCGATTCTCCTTTTCCTTCAGTGGCCTCTGCAACTTGTCGTGTGGGGCTCCACACAGCGGCTTTCCATCTGCGGTGTTTCCCCACAATACAACACGATCCATCTGTGAATAGGGCATATGTCTTCTCATTTTCTGGTAGTTCATTATATGGTGGGGCCTCTTTAGCACGTGATATCTCTTCTCCTGGTGGTGTTCCAAACTTTTTGCCTTCAGGCCAATCCATGATCACCTCTAGGATTCCTGGACGGTTGAGATTCCCCATCCGCGCTCGCTGCGTAATCAGTGCAATCCACTTACTCCAAGTGGCATTCGTAGCATGATGGGTGGAGGGACCCTTTCCCTTGAACATCCAGTTCAGCACTGGCAGTCGAGGTGCCAGAAGGAGCTGTGTTTCTGTACCGATTACTTCGGAAGCAGCCCGAACCCCCTCATACGCGGCTAAGATCTCCTTCTCAGTTGGAGTGTAGCACTCTTCAGACCCTCTGTACGCCCGACTCCAGAATCCCAGGGGTCGGCCTCGGGTCTCTCCTGAGGCTCTTTGCCACAAACTCCAAGTGGGACCTTTCTCTCCAGCAGCAGTGTAGAGGATGTTCTTCGCATCCTGTTCCATCCGTACTTGCCCCAGGGCCACGGCACGGGCTATCTCTTGTTTAATCTGCTCAAAAGCCTGCTGCTGCTCAGGACCCCACATAAAATCATTCTTCTTCCGTGTCACCTGATAAAGGGGGCTTACAATGAGGCTGTAGTTTGGAACATGCATTCTCCAAAAACCCACTACACCCAGGAACGATTGTGTCTCTTCTTATTAGTGGGTGGAGACATGGCACTGATTT
>NW_011202438.1:0-873 GCF_000146605.3 Meleagris gallopavo
ATACGCGGCTAAGATCTCCTTCTCAGTTGGAGTGTAGCACTCTTCAGACCCTCTGTACGCCCGACTCCAGAATCCCAGGGGTCGGCCTCGGGTCTCTCCTGAGGCTCTTTGCCACAAACTCCAAGTGGGACCTTTCTCTCCAGCAGCAGTGTAGAGGATGTTCTTCGCATCCTGTTCCATCCGTACTGGCCCCAGGGCCACGGCACGGGCTATCTCTTGTTTAATCTGCTCAAAAGCCTGCTGCTGCTCAGGACCCCACATAAAATCATTCTTCTTCCGTGTCACCTGATAAAGGGGGCTTACAATGAGGCTGTAGTTTGGAACATGCATTCTCCAAAAACCCACTACACCCAGGAACGATTGTGTCTCTTTCTTATTAGGTGGGTGGAGACATGGCACTGATTTTGTTGATCACATCTGTTGGGATGTGACGACGGCCATCTTGCCACTTTATACCTAGGAACTGAATTTCCTGGGCAGGCCCTTTCACTTTGCTTCACTTAATAGCGAAACCAGCACGCAGAAGGATCTGGATTATTTGCTCTCCTTTCTCAAAAACTTCCTTTGCTGTGTTGCCCCACACGATGATGTCATCAATATACTGTAAGTGCTCAGGAGCACCTCCCTGGTCCAGTGCAGCTTGGATCAACCCATGGCAAATGGTTGGGCTATGTTTCCACCCCTGGGGCAAACGATTCCAGGTATACTGAATGCCCCTCCAGGTGAAAGCAAACTGTGGCCTAGATTCTTTGGTCAAAGGAATGGAGAAAAAGGCGTTAGCAATATCAATGGTGGCGTACCATTTGGCTGCCTTTGACTCCAATTCATATTGGAGCTCTAACATATCTGGCACAGCAGCACTCAATGGGGGTG
>NW_011202439.1:0-596 GCF_000146605.3 Meleagris gallopavo
CCAAAAGCTCCACATCATTCCCGTGCTGGAGCCCCAGGCCTGGACGCAGTGCTGCACATGGGGCCGCACCAGAGCCGAGTCGAGGGGGACAATCACCTCCCTCTCCCTGCTGGTCGCTCCTCTTTGAATGCAGCCCAGGATACAGTTGGCCTTCTGGGCTGCAAGTGCACACTACTGGCTTATGTCCAGCTCTTTGTCCACCAGGATCCCCGAGTCCTCCGCAGGGCTGCTCCCAAGGGCTTCTACGCCCAGTTGGTACAAGCATCTGGGTTTCCCCTTCATCAGGGACATCAACAGTGGGGTTGAGTGCACCCTAAGGACACCAAGCTGTGGGGTGCAGTGACACAGCAGCGGGACGGGATGCCATCCACAGAGACCTCAACAGGCTGAGCAGTGGGCACAAATCCAAGTGCAGGGTCAGTAGCTGGGATGGAGGGAACACCCACCACCAAAACATGCTAGGGGATGAAAGGACTGAGCGTAGTCCTGCTCCATAAGGCCTGGGAGTACTGGTGGGTGGGAGCTGGACACAAGCCAGCAGTGGGCCCTTCCAGCCCAGAAAGCCAACCGTATCCTGGGCTGCATCCAAAGATGCG
>NW_011202440.1:0-430 GCF_000146605.3 Meleagris gallopavo
GGGGATGAAAGGACTGAGCGTAGTCCTGCTCCATAAGGCCTGGGAGTACTGGTGGGTGGGAGCTGGACACAAGCCAGCAATCGGGCCCTTCCAGCCCAGAAAGCCAACCGTATCCTGGGCTGCATCCAAAGATGCGCAGTCAGCGGGCGAAGGGAGGAGATCCCCATCCCTCTGCTCTGCGCTGGTCAGGCCTCAGCTGCAGTGCTGCGTCCAGATGTGGAGTCCTCAGTGCAGGGAGACATGGAGCTGTGCGAGTGCATCCAGAGTACAGCCACAAACACGAACCCAAGGATGGAACCCCTCTCCTGTAAGCAAGGAGAGCTGGGCTGTTCAGCCTCCTGGAGAAGTGAAGGCTCCAAGGGAACCTGGTAACAGCCTTTCAATACCTAAAGGAAAGAACAAGGGAAAATGGCGGTGAAATCTAAGGAAA
>NW_011202441.1:0-522 GCF_000146605.3 Meleagris gallopavo
ATGAAGGACTGAGCGTAGTCCTGCTCCATAAGGCCTGGGAGTACTGGTGGGTGGGAGCTGGACACAAGCCAGCAGTCGGGCCCTTCCAGCCCAGAAAGCCAACCGTATCCTGGGCTGCATCCAAAGATGCGCAGTCAGCGGGCCAAGGGAGGAGATCCCCCATCCCTCTGCTCTGCGCTGGTCAGGCCTCACCTGCAGTGCTGCGTCCAGATGTGGAGTCCTCAGTGCAGGGAGACATGGAGCTGTGCGAGTGCATCCAGAGTACAGCCACAAACGCGAACCCAAGGATGGAACCCCTCTCCTGTAAGCAAGGAGAGCTGGGCTGTTCAGCCTCCTGGAGAAGTGAAGGCTCCAAGGGAACCTGGTAACAGCCTTTCAATACCTAAAGGAAAGAACAAGGGAAAATGGAGGTGAAATCTAAGGAAAATGTCTTGTACAGTGAGGGTGCTGAGGCAGCGGCACAGGTTGTCAGAGACATGGTGGATGTGCTGGCCCTTTCAAGGGTTGAGCCTGGCTCAGACT
>NW_011202442.1:0-584 GCF_000146605.3 Meleagris gallopavo
CAAGCCAGCAGTGGGCCCTTCCAGCCCAGAAAGCCAACCGTATCCTGGGCTGCATCCAAAGATGCGCAGTCAGCGGGCCAAGGGAGGAGATCCCCATCCCTCTGCTCTGCGCTGGTCAGGCCTCACCTGCAGTGCTGCGTCCAGATGTGGAGTCCTCAGTGCAGGGAGACATGGAGCTGTGCGAGTGCATCCAGAGTACAGCCACAAACGCGAACCCAAGGATGGAACCCCTCTCCTGTAAGCAAGGAGAGCTGGGCTGTTCAGCCTCCTGGAGAAGTGAAGGCTCCAAGGGAACCTGGTAACAGTCTTTCAATACCTAAAGGAAAGAACAAGGGAAAATGGAGGTGAAATCTAAGGAAAATGTCTTGTACAGTGAGGGTGCTGAGGCAGCGGCACAGGTTGCCAGAGACATGGTGGATGTGCTGGCCCTTTCAAGGTGAGCCTGGCTCAGACTCTGAGCAACTTGATCTAGCTGTGGATGGTCAGCATGGGGGATCGGATCACATCGCAAACCTACCTGCATACAAGCAGCGCACCAACATGGGGTGCATGATGTTCATTACCTGCTGGACACATCTCACACC
>NW_011202443.1:0-536 GCF_000146605.3 Meleagris gallopavo
CGTAAGAACTTCTTCACGTGAGGTGACGAGCACTGGAACAGGCTGCCCAGGGGGTTGTGGAGTCTCCTTCTCTGGAGATATTCAAGTCTCGCCTGGACGCCTGCCTGTGCGACGTGGTGTAGGGAACCTGGTTTGGCAGGGGGTTGGTCTCGATGATCTCTAGAGGTCCCTTCCAACCTCTACAATTCTGTGATTCTGTGACTTTTCTCTGCCTGTTTCCATTGACATTAGATGACATTTGAGACAAGTAATTCAGTATTTCACTGTTGGTTTTTTCCACATTTTGAACAGTAGTAACTGGGACAGCTCTTAACACTGAGAAGTCTTTAATTTGAGGCTCTTTGTGAAGAATTGCCTTGCTGTTGAGTGTGACATCTTTAACACGTGCTGTGCCCCAAGTGCGCAGTTCTCAGACCGATGCCAGGGCTGCTGGGCTCACTGCTTCAGGTCTGGGAGCTGCTCGCTCTCCGTGCTCCTCTCTTCCAGCTGCATGTCCTGCCTGCCCCTGCCTTCCTGCCTCTGAGCAGAGCATACTT
>NW_011202444.1:0-478 GCF_000146605.3 Meleagris gallopavo
CGATGATCTCTAGAGGTCCCTTCCAACCCCTACAATTCTGTGATTCTGTGACTTTTCTCTGCCTGTTTCCATTGACATTAGATGACATTTGAGACAAGTAATTCAGTATTTCACTGTTGGTTTTTTTCCACATTTTGAACAGTAGTAACTGGGACAGCTCTTAACACTGAGAAGTCTTTAATTTGAGGCTCTTTGTGAAGAATTGCCTTGCTGTTGAGTGTGACATCTTTAACACGTGCTGTGCCCCAAGTGCGCAGTTCTCAGACCGATGCCAGGGCTGCTGGGCTCACTGCTTCAGGTCTGGGAGCTGCTCGCTCTCCGTGCTCTTCTCTTCCAGCTGCATGTCCTGCCTGCCCCTGCCTTCCTGCCTCTGAGCAGAGCATACTTCTTGCTGAGGTAGTTTGCTGCTGCTGGGTGAAGTTAGCAGAGAGCTGCAGCGTGGGTCTGGGGCTGGATGGCTGGGAGGGGAGCAGTGGGT
>NW_011202445.1:0-447 GCF_000146605.3 Meleagris gallopavo
GTGACATCTTTAACACGTGCTGTGCCCCAAGTGCGCGGTCTCAGACCGATGCCAGGGCTGCTGGGCTCACTGCTTCAGGTCTGGGAGCTGCTCGCTCTCCGTGCTCTTCTCTTCCAGCTGCATGTCCTGCTTGCCCCTGCCTTCCTGCCTCTGAGCAGAGCATACTTCTTGCTGAGGTAGTTTGCTGCTGCTGGGTGAAGTTAGCAGAGAGCTGCAGCGTGGGTCTGGGGCTGGATGGCTGGGAGGGGAGCAGTGGGTGGGAGGAGATGGGCTGTGCCCCTTCCACCGCAGCGGGCCGCTCACTGTCAGGGGGAGTGGCTTTGTTTAGGCTGTGCCATTTCTGTGAAATGGACAAGTGGGAGAGCATTCGACCAGCAAACCAAAATGGGATGTATTGTTAGGATGTGCAGTTGCGTTGTCTGACAGGTGTCTATTTTACTGAAAGTA
>NW_011202446.1:0-628 GCF_000146605.3 Meleagris gallopavo
GGATGGCTGGGAGGGGAGCAGTGGGTGGGAGGAGATGGGCTGTGCCCCTTCCACCGCAGCGGGCCGCTCACTGTCAGGGGAGTGGCTTTGTTTAGGCTGTGCCATTTCTGTGAAATGGACAAGTGGGAGAGCATTCGACCAGCAAACCAAAATGGGATGATTGTAGGATGTGCAGTTGCGTTGTCTGACAGGTGTCTATTTTACTGAAAGTAACTACTGACCAGCGTTACAGGAGCATGAGCACTAAGGGGTTCCAAGAGCCCTAAGGGCCAGAGGGCTGTTGGACAGGTATACGCTTCTTTGGGTCAGAAAGTGGCTAGAAGGCCGTGCCCAACGGGTGGTGGTGAATGGAGTTAAGTCCAGCTGGCGACCCGTTACGAGTGGTGTCCCCCAGGAGTGGGTACTGGGACCCATCTTGTTTAATATCTTTATTGACAACCTAGATGAGGGGGTTGAGTGTACCCTCAGTAAGTTTGCAGATGACACCGCGTTGGGAGGTGGTGTCGATGTGCCTGAGGGTAGCGAGGCCCTTCAGAGGGATCTAGATAAGCTGGATCTGTGGGCTGAGGTGAATGGGATGAGGTTCAACAAGGCCAAGTGTCGGGTCCTGCACTTTGGCCACCACAAT
>NW_011202447.1:0-653 GCF_000146605.3 Meleagris gallopavo
CTAAAGATTGCTTGAGTGCTCAGTCTGAGCAGTCATACAGTTACAATTCAGCAATATTTGGGATATAAGGACACGAGGGCCCTACCAGTATAAAATCGATTTTTTAATCATAGACTATCCTGAGTTGGAAAGGGCCCACAAGGATCATTGAGTCTAGCTCCTGACTTCACACAAGACTATTCAAAATTCAGAACATACTTAAATTAGCTTAGCCTCTCTGCCTGGTAGCAGACAGAAGAACAGAAAGGAAGGTTTATGTGAGGAAATCACTTTTCCTCTAAGCAGTAAGCACCAGCATCTCTTTGAAGCTGCTCTCCTGACCTACCCTGGCAGTGGTGTGCAGCTTCCATCACTCTCCAGGTAGAGATTCAAAGCACAAGGCAGATGCACTAGGAACATGAAGAACACATAACTACCCAGAAAAGGCCTAAGAGGGAGAATGCCAGAGCAGCCACATAACAATGCATCTGGGCCCAGGAATGGCCTATAGGCCTTCTCCTTCCAGGAAACTCTTGTCAAAGCATGGAGACAGAAGGCAGGCAGACATTAGGGTGCTAGTCATGGCAGGCTGTACTCACTATGTCTGCTGTTAGGGTATCGTTCTCCATCAGGAGGACACTTTTGTCAACAGATTGGACAGAGCAGAGGGATCC
>NW_011202448.1:0-486 GCF_000146605.3 Meleagris gallopavo
GCGAGGAAAGGGCTTCGCAGGGACTAAGGATGGGGGAGAGGGAGGAGTTAGAGACAGCTTGTAGGAGCAAGAATGACAGAAAAATAAGGGATGGCAGACTCCGGGTCTGGGATAAGGAGGGGCTGAAGGCCGCAAACAGAAGGGTTGGAGAACAGCCCGAGGACGCCTGGCAGCGAGGCGATTCGATGTCCGCAGGGCGAGCTGAAACGGGGCTGGGGGGGCTGCCCCTCCCGCAGGGTCAGAAGTGAACAGGGAGAAAGACTGCGAGCCTCCGCGGGGAAGATGAGGATTCTGCATCCCACAGCCACCAGGAGGAGACCCTCACCGCTCACTGCGCACTGTGCACGAGCGGTAGATGCGGTCTACCTTGATTTTTAGAAAGGCCTTGATACTGTCTCCCACGACATCCTTATAACACAGCTGAGGAAGTGTGGGATAGACGAGTGGACAGTGAGGTGGGTTGAGAACTGGCTGACTGGCAGAGCG
>NW_011202449.1:0-762 GCF_000146605.3 Meleagris gallopavo
AGAGACAGCTTGTAGGAGCAAGAATGACAGAAAAATAAGGGATGGCAGACTCCGGGTCTGGGATAAGGAGGGGCTGAAGGCCGCAAACAGAAGGGTTGGAGAACAGCCCGAGGACGCCTGGCAGCGAGGCGATTCGATGTCCGCAGGGCGAGCTGAAACGGGGCTGGGGGGGCTGCCCCTCCCGCAGGGTCAGAAGCGAACAGGGAGAAAGACTGCGAGCCTCCGCGGGGAAGATGAGGATTCTGCATCCCACGGCCACCAGGAGGAGACCCTCACCGCTCACTGCGCACTGTGCACGAGCGGTAGATGCAGTCTACCTTGATTTTAGAAAGGCCTTGATACTGTCTCCCACGACATCCTTATAACACAGCTGAGGAAGTGTGGGATAGACGAGTGGACAGTGAGGGGGGTTGAGAACTGGCTGACTGGCAGAGCGCAGAGCGCAGAGGGTCGTCGTTGATGGTGCAGAGTCTGGCTGGAGACCTGTAACCAGTGGTGTCCCCCAGGGGTCTGTGCTGGGTCCGGTCTTGTTCAACGTCTTCATCAGTGACCTTGATGAGGGGACAGTGGCCACCCTCTGCAAGTTTGCTGATGATACGAAGTCGGGAGGATTGGCTGACACGCCTGATGGCTGCGCTGCCATTCAGCGAGAGCTGGACAGGCTGGAGAGCTGGGCAGGAAGAAACCGGATGAGGTTCAACAAAATCAAGGGTAGGGTCTTAACGCCTAGGGAGGAATAATTGCATGCACCAATATAGGCGT
>NW_011202450.1:0-690 GCF_000146605.3 Meleagris gallopavo
GTCGTTGATGGTGCAGAGTCTGGCTGGAGACCTGTAACCAGTGGTGTCCCCCAGGGGTCTGTGCTGGGTCCGGTCTTGTTCAACGTCTTCATCAGTGACCTTGATGAGGGGACAGTGGCCACCCTCTGCAAGTTTGCTGATGATACGAAGTCGGGAGGATTGGCTGACACGCCTGATGGCTGCGCTGCCATTCAGCGAGACCTGGACAGGCTGGAGAGCTGGGCAGTAAGAAACCGGATGAGGTTCAACAAAATCAAGGGTAGGGTCTTAACGCCTAGGGAGGAATAATTGCATGCACCAATATAGGCTGGGGGATGAGCTGCTGGAGAGGAGCTCTGCAGAGAGGGACCTGGGCGTCCTGGTGGACGACAGGTTGGCCATGAGCCAGCAGTGTGCCCTCGTGGCCAAAAAGGCCAATGGCATTCTGGGGTGCATTAAGAAGAGCGTGTCCAGCAGGTCGAGGGAGGTGATCCTCCCCCTCTGCTCTGCCCTGGTAAGGCCTCATCTGGAGTGCTGTGTCCAGTTCTGGGCTCCCCAGTTCAAAAAGACAGGGATCTCTTGGAAAGAGTCCAGCGGAGGGCCACAAAGATGGCGAAGGGCCTGGAGCATCTCCCCTATGAAGAAAGGCTGAGTGAACTGGGTCTGTTTAGCCTTGAGAAAAGACGACTGAGAGGGGACCTGATCCAGGTT
>NW_011202451.1:0-648 GCF_000146605.3 Meleagris gallopavo
TCAGTGATCATCAGGGTCTTCATTCTTCTTCAGAGGACTCCTTTGGTCAGCAGAGGATGTCAGAAGGTGTCTCTGACCATGGAGAAGCCTCGTCCCTGCAGGGTTTGTGCCCCAGGACTTTGGGCAGGAGGAGGGCTGTCAGCAGCCCATGGCGGGATGTGGGTCCCCTGGGGACAGCAGCCACAGCCTTTGTCCCATCTCACAGTGACCCTGGGCCATCCGTGGGACAGCTCGAGACCCTCCTCCTCTGCACAGCCCCTCAGAGCACGAGGGAAGGTCTGGGGGTGGCAGTATCCCCCTGGAAAGGGGTAGGGGGATGGTGCCCTCCATCCCCTCCATCCCCAGGCCCTGACGCCCAGTGCTCAGGGCTCCAGAGAGCCCCAGGGTCCCTCAGTGTCCCTGTTCCAGTGCCACGCTTATTGTAACAGACTTCTTCCTTATGTCCCATCTAAAGACTCTGTCCCTTGCTTTTTGCAGCCCGCCTTGGGATACTGAAGGCTGCCCTCAGGAGGTCTCCCCGGAGCCTTCTCTTCTGCTGGCTGCCAAATTCGATGCACATGAAATGCTTCATAAAGACAAAGCAGTGGAATGTCTTTAACTCATCAAAATAATTTTAAAGGTCGGATGGACTCTGCTATAGAAGCAGAT
>NW_011202452.1:0-733 GCF_000146605.3 Meleagris gallopavo
ATCATGCTGCTGCTCCCTGGCAAATATCTCGTCTTCCTGATGCTCCAGATGAGGCCAAAGAACAGGAGAAAGCCTGCGGGAAAGGCCCAGATGTGCCAGTGCTGAAGGGCAGCAAGGAGCGGGGCTCCTTTGGCCGCCCAGTTCTGCCGCTGCTTCCACTGCACCGTCTTGGTCAGTAGCTGAGCCGTGTCCCGACTCAGCTGCTCCATACGCAGCCGAACCTGCTCATGCATATCGCCACGCATGAGGTGAATCCCCAGAAGGGTAATTGCCATAAACGCCAGGGTGATGAACACCACCCGAGCCATAGCCGCTAGCCGCTAGCAGGTGCGTACCGCACTCGCTGAAGGCCGAGGGCGAAGTGCCACAGCGCTGCCTCTCTTGCAGCTCCTGACACCCCCTACCCCACCCTCCATTGTGACTCGTCTGCTGATGTCACAAACACGGCCACATCACTGCACGCTGTCACAAACACGGCCACATCACTGCATGTTGTCACAAACATGGCCGCATCACTGCACGCTGTCACAAACATGGCCACATCACTGCACGTTGACACAAACATCGGCCACATCACTGCATATTGACACAAACACGGCCACATCACTGCACGCTGTCACAAACACGACCACATCACTGCACGCTGTCACAAACGACAGCCACATGACTGCCTGTTAAATTAGACTGGTAGCATGATCCGTGTGCCATGCCTCACTGGTGGAACAGTACTGCC
>NW_011202453.1:0-485 GCF_000146605.3 Meleagris gallopavo
ATTAGTGCTTTCCTCTCCTTTGTGCGGTTACACTGATAGGCTTTTCTAATGAAAAATTAGCAAAAACACAAACTTGATAAAAGCATCAGTCAACTATTTCTATCAATTACTGTGAAAACGCATTTGAGAAGAAATATCCATTCTTTATAGATAGTTGCTCTAGCTGTTTAAGAAAGGGATGAGTTTTAATTCATTGTGGGGAAAGGGAAACTAAGAATGACGGAGTAGTTGGAGAACATCTGTGTTTCTTCCTAACTCCCTGCCTGTCTTTTAGTTCTTTTAATACCTGTCTCTGGAATTTGACAGAAGTTTTACCTTTCTTTTTTGCACAAGTATCAAGTTATCACGGGGAGTTGGCTTTGCCAAGAAAAACAGGATGTACTGAACTACCCTTTATTCTGTGATATGCGTTAAAATCTGTGGTGGAGTAGTGCTAGCTGCTTCTGGCTTTCTGACCAGTGTCCTGGCTTAAGTTCTGTGCTTTA
>NW_011202454.1:0-849 GCF_000146605.3 Meleagris gallopavo
GGAGAGGGGCAGACTGAGTAGCTCCCACATTCTTGTTGCACAGACAGTCAGCAGAGCTTAATCAGGCTTAATTCTTTGCCTTATGAAATACAGTTAATTTTCCACTCTGTGCAACTGCTGGTGTTCAGAACATGACTTTCTCATGTGTGCACTTACAGCTACTGGCAGTAGGTAAAGTTACTCAGTGTGTGTCTTCTTCATTGGTATGTTGCAGGGTACCTTCAGAATCAGTGTATTTTTCTAAAGTTTTCTTGTGCTAGCAATAAGAATCTGTTCCCTAATGTTCAAGACTAAACGAAGCATTTTGTTGTGAAGAGGCTGTGCCAAATTCTCTCCTTTCTTCTCCAGGTTCCTACACCAAAGTCAAAACTAAGAGAAGGGGATCCTGCTGGACTAGACAAGCTGGAAATGTTGGCTTGCGATCGAAAAAGCCAGTCTGGTAATAAGAATTAATCCTTAAGAAAGCTCCATAGATCTGTTTTAATCTTATGAATAGTTACTTGAAGAGTTAAGTGGCTCGATTCCCAACCCGAAGGAGCAAGAGCAGCCCTCTGTTGGGGCTGTCCTTCGTGAAGTGCAGTGTTTTTATGTGAAATCCCATTTTTGTTTTCCAGGTCATATGCTGCTGAGCTTAAGCCGTGGCAAGGAGGATTTCCTGAGAAAGACTGTGGAATCTTTTGCCAACACAAGGGGTTTACTGACATTGTTTGAAAGCCTCTTTGGGAAGGGAGCTTCTCGAGAGAGTTCTTTCCTTGGCACAGAGGAGATGGGCAATGTCAGTACACGAGCACCAATGCAGGCAGAACTTACTAAATACGATATTGGTAAGCCGTGTCACTTTTTAAACTC
>NW_011202454.1:1562-2879 GCF_000146605.3 Meleagris gallopavo
ATAAGTGTTAGTAAGACTTGATTTGAATTTGTTGAGGCAGCTTCTATTTCTTTTCTTCAACAGGGCGCTAGCCTGAAATTCTTCTGTGACCAGAAGGAATACATTGGAAGAAGTGTCTACTACTGGAAGAAAATCCTGATTAGTTTGGAAACCATCAAAAAGAACAGAAATATTCCTGAACCGACTGATCCTCTCTTCAAACATTTCCACAGTGTGGACATTCAGGTGCAGATTGATCGATCTGAGATTAGAGGAAGGGGGGTTTATATGTCGATACACGAGCTGATGGTTCTGGTTTCAGCCAGAAGATGGCTAAGCACGATGTCACACTGCACGGAACACCCCTTTGGCCAGTTTAAGTCAGCTGTCCTAATTCTGTTCCCTCCCAGCTCCTTGGATCCTTAGCTGAGAATGGCCTCGGTTCTGTGCAGCATGCTTAGCAGGAGCTACAAACATCGGTGTGTTCCCAACACTGCTTTTCTCCTAGAACCAAAACATCTCATCACACCAGACACCTGAAGGAAACAGTTCCATCCCAGCTGAAAATAAGACACTTCCATCTACACTGGGATTTTTTTGTTTGTTTGTTTGTTATGTAGTCGTTGTTATTGTGGTTTTTTGCATTGTGCTAACGATGAGATTTGGTAGTATCAGAATGTATCTGATAAAGGGGAAAGATATTTTTTGAGAACGTTTCCTAGTTGTAAAACTGTGTCTGCTTGGAAGGCACCGAACTCCCTTAGCACCAACTTTGTTGAAGAAGTATTTTCTTGTCTTAGAGGAAGATGAGTGATGCCATTCACCTCCTCCTACCTGATTTCTTCCTGGATGTTGGCATGCACTGGCTGTTCCAAGAGCTCACGCATATGTGAGGTGTGACTTGTCTTTGGCTTTGGTTGTAGGTCTTTCAGGTTGCAGGCTATGAAGAAGAGGCACGTATAGCATTTGCGGTGCTGGATGCAGTTGAAGGCAAAACTGATGATGCCTTCCAAGCATTTGAAGCTATCAAGAATGTGGTTTCATACTGGAATCTTGCCGAGGTTGGTTCCTAACCTGCTTTACCCCAAATGCTTTTGCGTTACTTGCATTCCAGCTGATGCTTATTAATCCAAATGCTGTTGCTTAGCTTTGCCAAAGGAAGGCAGAGGAGATGGTGAGTGGTGATGTTTTGGCAGAAGAACAAGGAGAACACAAAGCCTACCTTCTTAAAAGAAAGCAGTACCTAACGAAGATCATTGATGAGTTCTCCTCAGATCTGTCAGTAGCTGACAAAGTAAGTAATTCTTGCTCAACATCTTGTTGGGGAGATGCAGTGGT
>NW_011202454.1:2899-6998 GCF_000146605.3 Meleagris gallopavo
TAACACACCAGAACGTGCAATGTTTGGACTGCTGCAAATGACAACTTTTATGTCAACAAATAGCTTTTTCCCATTATCTTCTTAGTGGGTTGATAGTTTCCAAGCAGAATTAATGCTTGTGTGAATTGTCCTCCTGCATTAATTTTAACAGAGGTTGGGCTTTGCTGGGGGGAAAAAAAAAAAAGCAAGGAACCAAACCAAACCAAAGCACATTTCTGTCCTTCTGTAATGAAAGCCTTGTGAGCTGTTCTACCAGAGTTCAGAACGTAGCCTCTTGCTGTGAGGAAGAATTGCAATCATGACTTGCGTTCCAATTAATTTTCTAGCTGCCAGTGTCGATTGAAACTGTAATGGAAATGCTGAATGCAGTGATCCAGGAACTTGGAGAACTTGAAGAGAAGGAAGAGGAGGATCTTTCCTCCAGAAAGGTCTCTCAAGCTGCAGGTTCAGGAGCAAATCATTCCATTCCATCTCCTAAGAAGTTATTGTTCTCTCCAACTGACAGCTGCAAGGTACATGAGCCATGTGATTTCAGGGAAGTGTTACGTTTGAATAACAACTCAAAGTTCAATACATTTTTATTTTTTCTTTCCAGTTTTCTCCTAAAACTCTCCCTCAGTGGGCAGAAGATGCCCAGTCTTTACTTCAGATGCTCTGTCAGCAAGTGGACGCTTTAAAGGTAAACAACTTTGTCAGTACATGCAATGCAGAGCAGTTGATCTTTTTGTTACGGTAGGTACTTGGTGATCCGAGCACTGGACAGACATTGTGACTGAACTGCTGCATAACTCAGTGAAAACATCTGCTCTGAACATCTGCTGGAATTGAGTGCAGTGAGAGTAAAACCTGCTGCCTGTAAACCCTGACTGGGGACTCAGAGATGCAGAGGGAACCTTTCTAAGGACTGTGTGAACAGAGCCCTGCTTTCATCAGCTTGGCTGTCGTCCTCTTGGCTCTGGGCTTTTTCTGGCTTTGAGTTCTCAGAGTTCTGTACAGGACGGGCAGATCTTGAATTATTCCAGCAGTTAGCTCTTGCTTTTTTTCTCAGACCTTGAACATGCTTTTAAGCAGCAAGAGCGTAGGGATCATTCCTTAGGTTTTCTTCAAATACCTGTGGAATACCTTTACGTTCTCTTAATGGAAACACTGTCTTTAACAGAATGAAATTGAAGAAATGAAATGTTGTAACTCCAGTGAGAGCGTATCATCTCATGGAGGCCTGCTAAAAGCTGTGGAACAGATGGTTCAGACGGTTCTCAGAGAGCACAGAATCTTCAGGAAGCTCCCTTAAACAGGTAAGTTGGTGCTGTTCCAAAGAGAGCAACTGCCAAGAACTGTGTTTTGTGCCAAAGCCAAATCCAGCTAGGTGGGAAACACGTGGCCCCCATTCACTGAATGTTGCTGCAAGTTTCAAAGCCAGCCATAATCCTGCACGAGAGAAATCTGGATCTATAGGATTTCTATTATATATCTGTCTGTTAAATTTCAAAGACTGAGAGCAGTATTCTGGTTGTCTCAGAGCATGGAACTAAAAGATGACTTCTTGAACAGTACAAGTTTCAGTAGCAGCTACCATGGTAGTAGGTGGAGATTGGTTAGTAAAACGCACAGATTTCCCATGAGTAATTTGCAACAAATCCTCTTCAGTTGCTGTTTATTAATGTCTTCTGGAATTCCAAACGCTCAAAGTTACTCAGTAGTACGTGTTGCTGCAAGCAGCTTTTCTTTTTGTTCTCGTTCCTGCCTGAATTTTGCTTCTCCACCTCTGCAGACGACACCTCTGTGGCTCTTCTCCGTAATCCTGTGTTGTTTGGTGTAAGGATGTAACTAATCCTTGTGACAGTATAAAGATGCAGGCTTATTCCTGACCTGAGCCTTGAATTTCCAAGGCAATAGTCTGAGATGTGATTGGGCATGGAGACAGGAACTTGTTACATTGATTTTTGAGTTGCTTTTTTTTGTGGGGAAAGGTGTCGTACCATTAGAACCAGCAGAGGCTGATGCAGGGCAGTGATACTCCTGCCATCCTCCTTTTGGGCAAGCATCGTGTGTCTCCCTTCCAAATCCGTCTTGTGGTACCCTTCCTAAAATTAGCAAGATGCTTTTTTTCTGAGAACAGGAAGCCTATGCCAGACCTCTGGGCTGGAAAGCTGTCAGGAGTGTAATAAAGCACCTGTATGCAAGTAGGAATGGGAAGCTTGCTTGCTGATGAGTAAAGCTCTTCATACATATGCAGAAGTTTTGTATGCTTGCTGGGCTTGTAAGTCTGAAGGGCTTAACAGGCTTAGACTTCTCTGGATTTGGAGCATCACTGAGAACTGCCACTTGTAGGTGCCAAAAATTGTCTCCATATTAAGCTCCTTCATCACCTGTTTTCCACAATTTTTTGTTCTTTGCTGTAGGCATCACAGGAGAGACTGAATTGGAAAGTGGAAGTGCAGCTACTTTGGAACCTCAGCCAACTCCTGGGGAGAAAAGTACAGGACAACCTCTGCAGGTTCCTTCTGCATCTCCCCGGGGCACTGGCAGCAGTGCAGAAGATGAAGGTCCAGAAGACACTGGGACACAAGTTAATATTCAAAACATAAAAGTAAGAATGAAGTTTCTACAAAAGGTTTTGTCCCTAAATTCAGAGAATTATTCTCAAACCTCTACGACATGACTGTTTTCACTTTGTGAGGAATAAAACATGCAGCAAACACTGTCTGACTCCTTTCACTGTGCCTCAGGTCTTTTCTAACACTGGAAGTGAGGCACAGATCTTAGGTTTCTCAGGGAGAGAAAGGAGTTACAGCTGTATCCAAACCTGGAAATGGCTTTGGCTAGTAAAATTCCTCCTACAATATAGGTATGAATTAATTGATTTCAGAGAAAGAGAAACGGTGTACTTTATGGAATGATACTACTTCAAGGGTATATCAGTCACTTTAGTCAGCTGTAGTGTAACACCATAAATAAAAACAAACCCCCATCTGCAGGGCAAAGTCGGGATTAGGTGAAAATCCAATGGGTTTTTGGAGTGATTTCAACTTTTTTCCCTTGATTTTTCCAGCTCCTGGAAAGAGAAGATGCTCTCAGGGAGCGCGAGGCCTGTCTGGACAAACTGAAAGAGGTGGGTAACTTAAGGATGCTTCTTGCCTTAGATGCCATTTAGCTTGGTGTTTGCTATCTGAAGCCATCGTGTGCTTGCCAGCTTTAATGCTTCTCTCTTTAAAGCACTTGAAATATGGAAATGGAAGTTTGTTGGATCGTTTGAATACTGAAATTGTAGTTGTTTCTAAAATGCTCTGGTTCATCATGTTTGAAATGTGATATTTCTACAGCAGAAGGATGCAGAAGTGAAAAAGCTTGAAACTTCGCTGAGGGAGATCAGCAAATGTCGGGACGAGCTCAGAGAAGCAAATGAATCCTTAAGAAAACAGGCAAGAGGAATTATTTCCTACAGTCAGTAACTTCCCAAGTCTGAGTTGACAGTGTTAATTGTCTGAACAGGATGTTTGCAGAATTGATGGTTTGTCCAAGGCAGGAATGGTGTGAATGCATGAAATTACTTTCTGACCCTTCTTTGGGTGCATCTGCTCTCATGGTTCCTCAGAAGCTTCAGTTGTTTTCAGGAGTGCTGATGAAAGTATTGTCTCTGTTCTTAATGTCAAGCTGAGGCAGCAGTTCCCATTAGCACAGAGTTACAACTTTCCCCTCACTCGACTGCTGAAGCTGACCTAAATGCTGGCAGGGAAATGGATCTTTCCCAGGGTTCTTCCCACTAATTGAAGAAACCAAGTAGCAGTGTAGAGTTCAGGGCATCAGGGCCTGTTTCCTAGCAGGTAATCCCATTAACCAGTAGTTCTGGAAGTAAATGCTGACTGTTAATGGTCTTTTGTTCCTGCATGAACAGCCAGGTGGGGTTGCCTTTTGTGTTTCAGAAGGCCAGGCAATGCTGCCACAAGTCAAAGTCATTTGTGTTAGCGAGAGGGAGCTGAGCACAGATGGCCATCAGCACACTTCCAATTAGTCAGCTGTAGTGTAACACCATAAATAAAGACAAAAATAAAAAACAAAAACCCCATCTGCAGGGCAAAGTTGGGATTAAGTAGAAAAT
>NW_011202454.1:7018-9734 GCF_000146605.3 Meleagris gallopavo
TCCAGCTCCAGGAACGAGAAGAAGCCCTAAGGGAGCGAGAGGCCTGTCTGGACAAACTGAAAGAGGTGGGTAACTTAAGGATGCTTCTTGCCTTAGGTGCCATTTAGCTTGGTGTTTGCTATCTGCAGGCATCGTGTGCTTGCCAGCTTTAATGCTTCTCTCTTTAAAGCACTTGAAATATGGAAGTTTGTTGGATTGTTTGAATACTGAAATGCCACTTAGCATGTAGTTGTTTCTAAAATGCTCTGGTTCATCATGTTTGAAATGTGATATTTCTACAGCAGAAGGATGCAGAAGTGAAAAAGCTTGAACTGTCACTGAGGGAGATCAGCAAATGTCGGGACGAGCTCAGGGAAGCAAATGAATCCTTAAGAAAACAGGCAAGAGGAATTATTTCCTACAGTCAGTAACTTTCCAAGTGTGAGTTAGCAGTGCTACTTGTCTGTACAGGATGTTTGCAGAACTGATGGTTTGGTTTTCCAAGGCAGGAATGGTGTGAATGCACGCAATTACTTTCTGCTCCTTGCTCGGGTACCTGAAGATTCGCCTCTCAGAACCTCTCCAGTTCTTGTAAAGTGGAACTCACTTCTCTGACCCAAGAGCAGTGCCGATTTTCAGGGCAGACAAACCCGAAGCACTTGGAGAGATGGTGGAGAGCAAGTGCTTGATGAGGGAATAGAATGCAGCCTTGCTGAACTGCTCAGCTGGTTCTATTCCGTAACAAGTGGGATGTGTGCATCTGCTGCCATGGTCACTCAGTAGTTTCAGTTGTGGTCAGGAGTGCTGATGTGAGCAGTTTGTCTCTGTTCTTGATGTCAAGCTGAGGCAGCAGTTCCCCATAAGGCAGAGTTACAGCTTTCCCTCACTGCACTGCTGAAGCTGACCTAAATGCTGGCAGGGAAATGGCACCAAACAGTGTTGGCCGCTGCTCGTTCCGTGAACCACAGTTCTGAGCCTTGAGTCCGGCACAAGTGGACAGCTTGCTCAGCTCTGTGACCAAATGGTGGCCTTTTTCTTTGGTGCAAAGTGAAGCAGTGGGGCTCTGCAGTAGCAGTGGGGGTGAGCTGGAGAAAGTCCTTCCTCCTGGCCCAGCCCCGAGGTGCTGATAGCTGGGCTGTGGCTCGTGTCTGACCGGGAGATTTCCCTGGAAACCTGCCGTCCTCTGTTGTTGCATCCCCAGAACACTGCCTGTGCAGTTTGGTGCCTTATTTCTGCCTCAAAGCTTCTGGCCCTTTCCAGTTGGGCCCGGTGCCACCTGAGTCCTCTTACAAGATGCCTGTGTGGCATGTCTGAGAGGTACTGCTCACTTCTTTGGCCTGTCCTGTAGCTACAGCAACTGCAGTTTGTTTCAAGTGTGTCAGGAGCATTTGGGATGTCTTGCCAAGCCCAGTAACAAGGGAGCAGGAAAATTTCTGTTGAGCCTAGCAGGGAAGAATCAAACCCAGAGTTGGTAAGAGAATGCCACAGAGTGCAGGCAGTAAATTATAATGGGATTGTTTCCCTTGCTCACGTGCAGCAGGGTTATTTTGTGCCAGAGGGTGCAAGGTTTGCTGCATTAGCGTGCATAAATGACCTGGATTGTGGTTCTCCTGTTGTGGTTCCCTGGGCTGACACACATGTTGGTGCCTCTGCATGGTGGGTTAGGAAACGGATCTGTATGAAAACGTGTCAGCAAAGATCCGTGATGTGTTTCTTCAGGTTCTAACAGGCTTTGGTGCTTTCTAGAAGGAATGCTCTTATCCTAGGCACTTGGTGCTCTTGTGTCTCGACCAGGGACAGTTTCATAGCTCCCTTGCACTGGTGTTCCAGGAGCCAAATGCTTGCAGAGTGTACAAAGCACATCAGGATTCAAAGTCATGCTGTAAGGGAAGAAGGGCGTGAGAGGGAGCTGAACATAGACGGCCATTAGGACACTTCAATTAGTCAGCTGTTGTGTAGAACAAACCCCATCTGCAGGGCAAAATCGGGATTAAGTGAAAATGGAACGGGTTTTTGGAGCCATTTCATCATTTCTCCCTTGGTTTTTCCAGCTCCTGGAAAGAGAAGATGCTCTCAGGGAGCGAGAGGCCTGTCTGGACAAACTGGAAGAGGTGGGTAACTTAAGGATGCTTATTGCCTTAGGTGCCATTTAGCTTGGTGTTTGCTATCTGCAGGCATCGTGTGCTTGCCAGCTTTAATGCTTCTGTCTTTAAAGCACTTGAAATATGGAAATGGAAGTTTGTTGGATCGTTTGAATACTGAAATGCCACTTAGCTTGCAGTTGTTTCTAAAATGCTCTGGTTCATCATGTCTGAAATGTGATATTTCTACAGCAGAAGGATGCAGAAGTGAAAAAGCTTGAAACTTCGCTGAGGGAGATCAGCAAATGTCGGGACGAGCTCAGAGAAGATAATGAATCCTTAAGAAAACAGGCAAGAGGAATTATTTCCTACAATCAGTAACTTTCCAAGTCAGAGTTGACAGTGTTACTTGTCTGAACAGGATGTTTGCAAAACTGATGGTTTCCCAAGGCAGGAATGGTGTGAATGCATGAAATTCCTTTCTGAGCCTTCTTTGGGTGCATCTGCTCTCATGGTTCTTCAGAAGCTTCAGTTGTTTTCAGGAGTGCTGATGAAAGTATTGTCTCTGGTCTTAATGTCAAGCTGAGGCAGCAGTTCCCATTAGCACAGAGTTGAAACTTTCCCCTCACTCGACTGCTGAAGCTGACCTAAATGCT
>NW_011202454.1:9746-10942 GCF_000146605.3 Meleagris gallopavo
GTAAATGCTGACTTTTAATGGTCTTTTGTTCCTGCATGAACAGCCAGGTGGGGTTGCCTTTTGTGTTTCAGAAGGCCAGGCAATGCTGCCACAAGTCAAAGTCATTTGTGTTAGCGTGAGAGGGAGCTGAGCACAGATGGCTATCAGCACACTTCCAATTAGTCAGCTGTAGTGTAACATCATAAATAAAGACAAAAATAAAAACAAAACCCCATCTGCAGGGCAAAATCGGGATTAAGTGAAAATCCAATGGATTTTGGAGTCATTTCAACTTTTTTCCCTTGGTTTTTCCAGCTCCTGGAAAGAGAAGATGCTCTCAGGGAGCGAGAGGCCTGTCTGGACAAACTGAAAGAGGTGGGTAACTTAAGGATGCTTATTGCCTTAGGTGCCATCTAGCTTGGTGTTTGCTATCTGAAGCCATCGTGTGCTTGCCAGCTTTAATGCTTCTCTCTTTAAAGCACTTGAAATATGGAAATGGAAGTTTGTTGGATCGTTTGAATACTGAAATGCCACTTAGCTTGTAGTTGTTCCTAAAATGCTCTGGTTCATCATGTTTGAAATGTGATATTTCTACAGCAGAAGGATGCAGAAGTGAAAAAGCTTGAATCGTCGCTGAGAGAGATCAGCAAATGTCGGGACGAGCTCAGAGAAGATAATGAATCCTTAAGAAAACAGGCAAGAGGAATTATTTCCTACAGTCAGTAACTTTCCAAGTCTGAGTTGACAGTGCTACTTGTCTGTACAGGATGTTTGCAGAATTGATGGTTTGGTTTGCCCAAGGCAGGAATGGTGTGATTGTGTAAAATTACTCTCACCCTCTCTGTTTCTGAATTATTCAGGCATTTTTGGAGTGTGTTCTTTTATGTCACTTCTTTATGAAAAGAAGAGAAAGAATAGAACAGCTGTTGATTAAATCTCTTTGCTGCTCAGGAACTCCGTCAAAGGATTTCAGAGTGTTGTTTACAAAGAAAAGTGTTTTCCATTCACTGATATTTGAGTATTTTTCCATTCTTTCAGTTAAATGATGAGATTGTTCAGAAGAAGTGCTTGAATGAACAAATAAGGGCAGGAGAAGCTCGTTTCAGCTATCTGGAAGTAAGGTTTTTTCTTATCTGTGCGTGCTTCCTTTGTAGGGAACAAGTCAAATGGAATTCCTTTTTTGTTCTTTCTTGTTGTAGTGGAAACATCAGTTTATC
>NW_011202454.1:23018-23745 GCF_000146605.3 Meleagris gallopavo
AAAAACTAAAGCTACCAACAACAGAACCTTGCCAAGGTATTTCTTTACTTTCTGGCCCCCTTCGGCCACTTCCCAGCTCTCCAAAAGGAGACGTGTGCCTGCAGCCCACCCCATGGCCTCTTTGGGGCAGCTCTGGGGCAACACCACCCCTAGGAGGGGATGCCTTTTCCCCACGCACAGCTGGTTCTGTGGCCACATGGGGTCAGGACACGGGGTTGTGAGTCACGTGGGGGTCCTGCAGAATCACAGAGTTGTGGCCTTATGGAGTAGCACAGCTTTATGGGGTTCTGGGTCGCAGTTACGGGGTCAGATGGGATGGTAGGGACAGATGGGCTGACATGAGGTACGGGTCACGTGGGGTTATGTGGTCAGGGGTGATGTGGGGGCAGGGATCCCAGAGTCCTGGGGCCACACGGCATCTGATCTCAGCGTGGTGGGGGCAGGCAGGTCAGGGAGTCACAGGGTCGTGTGGGGCTGTGGTTCACACAGGGCTGTGGGTCACGTGCAGCCATGGGGTCACGCACACACAGGGTTATGTGGTCACCTTGGGCTATGGCTCATGTGGGGTCATGGCTCGTGGCCCCACCTTTGGGCCCCAGTCCCCTCTCAGGAAGAAAGAAAACCACTCCGACACTGCCCCACACCCCCCTCCCCTTTTTGCCTCAAACCACTCCTCACATCCCCCATCCCCCTACATCCCCATACCACCCCATGTCCGTGTGCCCCA
>NW_011202455.1:0-566 GCF_000146605.3 Meleagris gallopavo
GTCATGTTCTGAACACCAGCAGTTGCACAGAGTGGAAATTAACTGTATTTCATAAGGCAAAGATTAAGCCTGATTAAGCTCTGCTGACTGTCTGTGCAACAAGAATGTGGGAGCTACTCAGTCTGCCCCTCTCCCTCCCATGCCAATAAGCTTAGTGGTGTGTTTTCAGCTGTATTACAGAAAAGGGAACAGACTGTAGGAAATGCACCCGTCAGCCTCTCAGAGTCGTTCTGCTTCTGACAAGAGAAACAGTGGATTCTATACAGATTTCCTGCACATCATTTGAAATCTTTTAAAGACATGTGGAAGAGTGAGACTTAGTGAGGAGGGAGCCTTTACAAACACTGATTGAGCTTGGCAATACGGGCATCCCACACCTGCACAGCAAGAGTGGTCGAGAACTGCACTAACTGGAGGCAGAAAGGGACAAGTGACTCACGTTGAAACTCTTCAGATAACACAGTGCTGCCAGTTGACATGCATCGCTCCACTGCGCCTCGTTGTTCTGGGCCAGTGTGAGCAGAAACATCCCAGCATGCATGTACAGCTGTCCTTTCATTTCCAGG
>NW_011202456.1:0-496 GCF_000146605.3 Meleagris gallopavo
AGTCGTTCTGCTTCTGACAAGAGAAACAGTGGATTACATACAGATTTCCTGCACATCATTTGAAATCTTTTAAAGACATGTGGAAGAGTGAGACTTAGTGAGGAGGGAGCCTTTACAAACACTGACTGAGCTTGGCAATACGGGCATCCCACACCTGCACAGCAAGAGTGGTCGAGAACTGCACTAACTGGAGGCAGAAAGGGACAAGTGACTCACGTTGAAACTCTTCAGATAACACAGTGCTGCCAGTTGACATGCATCGCTCCACTGCGCCTCGTTGTTCTGGGCCAGTGTGAGCAGAAACGTCCCAGCATGCATGTACAGCTGTCCTTTCATTTCCAGGAAGGTGTGAGACAGCTCCCCAGCTTCTCTCACAGACTCTCTCACAGAGTGAAGGAGACGATCAAAACTACAAGGCAGAAAAGACTCATTTGCAACAAAGTCCTGGCAAAAGACATCGCGTGCTTTGGGTCAGCAGAAGTCAGGAGGAAAGAAA
>NW_011202457.1:0-536 GCF_000146605.3 Meleagris gallopavo
CGTGATGTGGTCTTACTGTTGTCACTTGCTCGAGCAGGAGAACGTCTTCTTTTGATAGCTGAGACATTAGATGCCACCGGCTGGGAGGAAATCAAGTTGATCAGCCCCTCCAATAGGCTGTTTTGGGGATTCTGGTCCCCATTTGATGTATCCGTTACCTCCATGGATTTATCAGCTTCAGGCACGGTTGATAGTTTGTCTATTATATCTTCTTGTTTGTTTTCCATTCTGTCCAGCTTTTCAGCTACCTTTGTAATGGCTGAAACACAAGCTCGCAGAGGGCTTAAATGTAACTCAAAGTCTTGAAGTTTATTAACCAATTCACTTATAAGGGGTCTTCTTTCCCCTCTGCCATACATTGCTGCAAATGTGCTGGCGTACCTTTCTGGTGCGGTCTTTGTGAATGTACGCCACATGTTTGGTGTACACCTGACTCTCTCGGGATCATGCTCTTGGTCTGGCTCGTCAGGATGAAATCGGGGCTATGTAGCATTTCCACCACAGCATATTCTCTTAAATAACAGATGCCTTCTTCC
>NW_011202458.1:0-625 GCF_000146605.3 Meleagris gallopavo
AGAACGTCTTCTTTTGATGGCTGAGACATTAGATGCCACCGGCTGGGAGGAAATCAAGTTGATGAGCCCCTCCAGTAGGCTGTTTTGGGAATTCTGGTCCCCATTTGATGTATCCGTTACCACCATGGATTTATCAGCTTCAGGCACGGTTGATAGTTTGTCTATTATATCTTCTTGTTTGTTTTCCATTCTGTCCAGCTTTTCAGCTACCTTTGTAATGGCTGAAACACAAGCTCGCAGAGGGCTTAAATGTAACTCAAAGTCTTGAAGTTTATTAACCAATTCACTTATAAGGGGTCTTCTTTCCCCTCTGCCATACATTGCTGCAAATGTGCTGGCGTACCTTTCTGGTGCGGTCTTTGTGAATGTACGCCACATGTTTGGTGTACACCTGACTCTCTCGGGATCATGCTCTTGGTCTGGCTCGTCAGGAATGAAATCGGGGCTATGTAGCATTTCCACCACAGCATATTCTCTTAAATACAGATGCCTTCTTCCATATCAGCCCATTTCTTTTTCTCAGGCATCAGATCATCTTTGAAGGGGTATCTTTCTTTTACAGCTAACAACATCCGCTTCCAGAGGGTAAAGGCCTGGTTCTGGCATGTACTAATACCTCTGTCAA
>NW_011202459.1:0-508 GCF_000146605.3 Meleagris gallopavo
TGTTTTGGGGATTCTGGTCCCCATTTGATGTATCCGTTACCTCCATGGATTTATCAGCTTCAGGCACGGTTGATAGTTTGTCTATTATATCTTCTTGTTTGTTTTCCATTCTGTCCAGCTTTTCAGCTACCTTTGTAATGGCTGAAACACAAGCTCGCAGAGGGCTTAAATGTAACTCAAAGTCTTGAAGTTTATTAACCAATTCACTTATAAGGGGTCTTCTTTCCCCTCTGCCATACATTGCTGCAAATGTGCTGGCGTACCTTTCTGGTGCGGTCTTTGTGAATGTACGCCACATGTTTGGTGTACACCTGACTCTCTCGGGATCATGCTCTTGGTCTGGCTCGTCAGGAATGAAATCGGGGCTATGTAGCATTTCCACCACAGCATATTCTCTTAAATAACAGATGCCTTCTTCCATATCAGCCCATTTCTTTTTCTCAGGCATCAGATCATCTTTGAAGGGTATCTTTCTTTTACAGTCTAACAACATCCGCTTCCAGAGGGT
>NW_011202460.1:0-622 GCF_000146605.3 Meleagris gallopavo
AGACGTGAATAATGAATGCAGTAGAACTTATATTAAGATTCCACTTCAGCATAACATAACTCGAAGGGAAGTGAGCTTCCAAAGAGGGGTGTGCAGGAAAGGAAACAGTGGCAGCACAGTGTTACCTGGTGTGAAATACTGCCTTTTTCCAACTCATGTTCTAAATGAGGTATTGACTTTTGCACAGTTAACATACAGAGCACTTACTTTATGGAAAAAGTAAATCAGACCATGTAGTGAAAGCCCAGAGCTGTACATCAATAATTAAGGGGCATCATATCCACTGGAACTTCACTTGAGAATCTGAAAGAATTCTGGATCTCTGACTTACAAAATAAGCTGTTTTCCACCCAGTAAGAAGATGAATGGGAGACTTCTCTTTAGTTAGGAAAGAGGACATGCGTGAGCGCCTAGGCAGTACTAAGGTCCACAAGTCCATGGGACCTGATGGGGTGCATCCACGTGTGCTGAGAGAGCTGGCGGAGGTCATTGCCGAACCGCTCTCCATCATTTTTGAGAGGTCTTGGACAACAGGGGAGGTCCCTGAAGACTGGAGGATAGCCAATGTCACTCCGGTCTTCAAAAGGGCAAGAGAAGAGCCGGGTAATTATAGGCCCTGTCA
>NW_011202461.1:0-506 GCF_000146605.3 Meleagris gallopavo
GTCCAGGCCTGGGGCTCCAGCACAGGAATGATGTGGAGCTTTTGGAGCAGGTCCAGAGAAGGGCCACGAAGATGATCAGAGGGCTGGAGCGCCTCTCTTAGAAAGAAATGTTGACGGAACTGGGATTGTTTGTGTGGGAGAAGAGAAAGCTCTGGAGATAGCTCATGACAGCCTTCCAAGACTCGAAGGGAGCGCATAAGCAGGAGGGGGCAACGGCTGTTTAGTAGGGTGGATAGCGATAGGACAAGGGGAAATGGTTTTCAAGTGAGACAGGGGAGGTTTAGGTTGGTTATTAGGAGGCAGTTTTTCACGCCCAGGGTGGTGACGCACTGGAATGTGTGCTTGAGAGTCACTTCCAGGATGATCTGCTCCATGATCCGTGACCAGCACAGAGGTGAGACTGACATGCTGGTAGTTCCCCGCGTCACACTTTCTATCCTTCCTAAGAGGTGTGCTGTCTACCTTTTTCTCCTCACCAGGACTTGACCTGACTGCCTCGACTTGTG
>NW_011202462.1:0-1108 GCF_000146605.3 Meleagris gallopavo
GGCTGGAGCACCTCTCTTAGAAAGAAATGTTGAGGGAACTGGGATTGTTTCTGTGGGAGAAGAGAAAGCTCTGGAGATAGCTGATGACAGCCTTCCAAGACTCGAAGGGAGCGCATAAGCAGGAGGGGGCAACGGCTGTTTAGGAGGGTGGATAGCGATAGGACAAGGGGAAATGGTTTTCAAGTGAGACAGGGGAGGTTTAGGTTGGTTATTAGGAGGCAGCTTTTCACGCACAGTGTGGTGGCGCACTGGAATGTGTGCTTGAGAGTCACTTGCAGGATGATCTGCTCCATGATCCGTGACCAGCTCAGAGGTGGGACTGACATGCTGGTAGTTCCCCGCGTCACACTTTCTATCCTTCCTAAGAGGTGTGCCGTCTACCTTTTTCTCCTCACCAGGGACTTGACCTGACTGCCTCGACTTGTGAAATACCATGGAGAGTGGCTCGGTGACTGCAGCGGTGAATTCCCTCGGAACTCTGGGACTCATCTCGTCAGGACCCAAAGACTCCTGGATGTTTGGGTCCTCAGGTGGTCCAGAACCTGATCTCCCATGGCAGTGTGGGATGGGAAGGGGTCTGTGGGACTGAGGAAGCAATGGCAGTCCCTAACTCACCAAACCAAAGCAAAGATGAGGGCTGTGCATAATGAGCAGTTCTCAGACAAGATGGAAGCCAAAATGTTGTTGGGTACCTGAGCCTTCTCTGGTGGTAAGCAACATTGTGCACAGAGTGCAGCCATGTGCTCCGAGCAAGGAGCACAGGTTTGTGCAAGAGGCCCGGATGCAGGGCAGTGCCTTCATGACTGTATTGTGTCCAACAGGTGACAGCAGAGCTGCGGTGCTCCCAAGTGCCGTAACAAGTGCACGGAGAGATGTGTTGGTCTCGGTGGAAACAGCAAGGAAGTGGAATGTGCATTTCCCGGCATGCCCCGGAACCTCACTTTGCTGACTGGTCATTGTCTGCCCAGCAGGTAAGGGCGATGCACACCCGCCAGCGTTTACCCATTCCAGAGCCCGGCACAATAGGGTTCCCCCAGAGCTCTGAATTGCGCTTCATGGTGCCCAGAAGGCTGCCTATCCTCTTTGTTCTGTGTCTGCTTGTCTCTGG
>NW_011202463.1:0-637 GCF_000146605.3 Meleagris gallopavo
CAGCGTTTACCCATTCCAGAGCCCGGCACAATAGGGGTTCCCCCAGAGCTCTGAATTGCGCTTCATGGTGCCCAGAAGGCTGCCTATCCTCTTTGTTCTGTGTCTGCTTGTCTCTGGTCTTGCACTGTTTTCACTATTACATTCTCTTGTCCTCCTCTTTTGTGTTCCTTGCCCCATTCTCTTGGCCTAATGACCCCTTGGCTTTGTGTTGCCACATTCATGTCGGCATTCAGTTTTGGCGTTCCCTGCCGTATTGTCTGGGCCGTCATCCTTGGCATTTCCTTCCATGTTCTCTTGGCCCTTGCCTTTGCCTGGGCATTCCCTTGCCCTCCTGTTTTTGTGGAACCCGCACCTGGGGCGGGGTGCAGCCCTGCGAGCACAGCTGGGGGCAGTTTGGCTGTGGAGTGGGGCAGAGCCAGGCTCCACCCCTCCCTGATCCCATTGAAGGGCTGGGAAGAGTAGGGGCAGCTTGTGAACCTGGGGAGTGCTTCCTTTGGAGTATGCCTTGTTCTTTGGTGATGGAGTGAGTGATTTTTTTTTTCTCCTTCCATTTTGGAGCTGCTCTCTCTCTTTTTAGCAGGGAACCCTGAGCGTACTTAAGGGCTGGTAGGTATTTGGAGCTGGAAGCTGCTTCCTT
>NW_011202464.1:0-820 GCF_000146605.3 Meleagris gallopavo
TTGCTAAAAGGACACTAGACAGTAAAAGAGGCCATGGAATAAAGGGTTGGGAACTTCATAAATCACTATCTGTGGTATATGCTAATTGCCTCACAGGTAACTGATGAATATGTACTATCAGTTGAAATACAACGGACTCAGAATCGTGTCATCTTTGAAGCACTTATGGTGGAAATATCCCCAGTTCTTCCTGGTGCCGCTAATAAAGAATACCTGTTTCTACGCATCCATTTCTTTGATCCAAAGCTAACGTACTAGAAAAAGCAAAGGAATGGGAGAGAATACGATATAAAAGGAATCAAGGGTAGTAAATCAAACAAAATGGGAGAGAGCTGTCCTCCTAACTGCGCTGCGGAACGGCAGTGTGGCCAGAAGGGCCGTGCTTACATCACCTCCTTTCCCCCCAGAAACCATGTGGGGATGAGCAACGCTGCTGGGAACAGTAGTTCCCACCTATCGACCCCAAGAACTGCAGCTTCACAGCATACAGCTCTGACAGCATACTTCATGATGTTCTGATACGGAACTCCTGTGAAAAACCGTGACAGTGGGGGAATAAAGAAACCTCTTCTGAAAGCAGTGATGGAAACGTTTTAACCTTGCGTCAGATTGCCACCATTGGACCCAGCCCAAATACAGCGCAACACCTACGGGAGTACGGGAGACATAGGGTTCTCCTCTACGGAATATCCTACCCAAACAGTCCCCAACCTGGAGGAGAGAAGCAATCAAGCAATATTTAGCTAACACAAGAGGGGGAGTGTGAGTGCGGTGAGGGTGTGCTCTGCCCTTGAACCCAGGACAGGAATGGCTCGGCGAT
>NW_011202465.1:0-551 GCF_000146605.3 Meleagris gallopavo
GGGTAGTAAATCAAACAAATGGGAGAGAGCTGTCCTCCTAACTGCGCTGCGGAACGGCAGTGTGGCCAGAAGGGCCGTGCTTACATCACCTCCTTTCCCCCCAGAAACCATGTGGGGATGAGCAACGCTGCTGGGAACAGTAGTTCCCACCTATCGACCCCAAGAACTGCAGCTTCACAGCATACAGCTCTGACAGCATACTTCATGATGTTCTGATACGGAACTCCTGTGAAAAACCGTGACAGTGGGGGAATAAAGAAACCTCTTCTGAAAGCAGTGATGGAAACGTTTTAACCTTGCGTCAGATTGCCACCATTGGACCCGGCCCAAATACAGCGCAACACCTACGGGAGTACGGGAGACATAGGGTTCTCCTCTACGGAATATCCTACCCAAACAGTCCCCAACCTGGAGGAGAGAAGCAATCAAGCAATATTTAGCTAACACAAGAGGGGGAGGTGTGAGTGCGGTGAGGGTGTGCTCTGCCCTTGGACCCAGGACAGGAATGGCTCGGCGATGTCCCACTCCCTCTCCCAGCCTATGGGTGAGAT
>NW_011202466.1:0-629 GCF_000146605.3 Meleagris gallopavo
AACCTCACTTTGCTGACTGGTCATTGTCTGCCCAGCAGGTAAGGGCGATGCACACCCGCCAGCGTTTACCCATTCCAGAGCCCGGCACAATAGGGTTCCCCCAGAGCTCTGAATTGCGCTTCATGGTGCCCAGAAGGCTGCCTATCCTCTTTGTTCTGTGTCTTGCTTGTCTCTGGTCTTGCACTGTTTTCACTATTACGTTCTCTTGTCCTCCTCTTTTGTGTTCCTTGCCCCATTCTCTTGGCCTAATGACCCATTGGCTTTGTGTTGCCACATTCATGTCGGCATTCAGTTTTGGCGTTCCCTGCCGTATTGTCTGGGCCGTCATCCTTGGCATTTCCTTCCATGTTCTCTTGGCCCTTGCCTTTGCCTGGGCATTCCCTTGCCCTCCTGTTTTGTGGAACCCGCACCTGGGGCGGGGTGCAGCCCTGCGAGCACAGCTGGGGGCAGTTTGGCTGTGGAGTGGGGCAGAGCCAGGCTCCACCCCTCCCTGATCCCATTGAAGGGCTGGGAAGAGTAGGGGCAGCATCTGAACCTGGGGAGTGCTTCCTTTGGACTATGCCTTGTTCTTTAGTGATGGAGTGAGTGTATTTTATTTATTTTCTCCTCCATTGTGGAGCTGCTCTCTC
>NW_011202467.1:0-681 GCF_000146605.3 Meleagris gallopavo
GCATCCGTGCCTCTTGCACAAACCTGTGCTCCTTGCTCGGAGCACATGGCTGCACTCTGTGCACCATGTTGCTTACCACCAGAGAAGGCTCAGGTACCCAACACCATTTTGGCTTCCATCTTGTCTGATAACTGCTCATTATGCACAGCCCTCATCTTTGCTTTGGTTTGGTGAGGTGGGGACTGCCATTGCTTCCTCAGTCCCACACACCCCTTCCCATCCCACACTGCCGTGGCAGATCAGGTTCTGGACCACCTGAGGACCCAAACATCCAGGAGTCTTTGGGTCCTGACGAGATGAGTCCCAGAGTTCCGAGGGAATTCACCGCTGCAGTCACCGAGCCACTCTCCATGGTATTTCACAAGTCGAGGCCGTCTGGTCAAGTCCCTGGTGAGGAGAAAAAAGGTGACAGCACACCTCTTAGGAAGGATAGAAAGTGTGACGCGGGGAACTACCAGCATGTCAGTCTCACCTCTGTGCTGGTCACGGATCATGGAGCAGATCATCCTGCAAGTGACTCTCAAGCACACATTCCAGTGCGTCACCACCCTGTGCGTGAAAAGCTGCCTCCTAATAACCAACCTAAACCTCCCCTGTCTCACTTGAAAACCATTTCCCCTTATCCTATCGCTATCCACCCTCCTAAACAGCCGTTGCTCCCTCCTGCTTATGCGCTCCCTT
>NW_011202468.1:0-665 GCF_000146605.3 Meleagris gallopavo
CAACTGCACGGAGAGATGTGTTGGTCTCTGTGGAAACAGCAAGGAAGTGGAATGTGCATTTCCCGGCATGCCCCGCAACCTCACTTTGCTGACTGGTCATTGTCTGCCCAGCAGGTAAGGGCGATGCACACCCGCCAGCGTTTACCCATTCCAGAGCCCGGCACAATAGGGTTCCCCCAGAGCTCTGAATTGCGCTTCATGGTGCCCAGAAGGCTGCCTATCCTCTTTGTTCTGTGTCTTGCTTGTCTCTGGTCTTGCACTGTTTTCACTATTACATTCTCTTGTCCTCCTATTTTTGTGTTCCTTGCCCCATTCTCTTGGCCTAATGACCCCTTGGCTTTGTGTTGCCACATTCATGTCGGCATTCAGTTTTGGCGTTCCCTGCCGTATTGTCTGGGCCGTCATCCTTGGCATTTCCTTCCATGTTCTCTTGGCCCTTGCCTTTGCCTGGGCATTCCCTTGCCCTCCTGTTTTTGTGGAACCCGCACCTGGGGCGGGGTGCAGCCCTGCGAGCACAGCTGGGGGCAGTTTGGCTGTGGAGTGGGGCAGAGCCAGGCTCCACCCCTCCCTGATCCCATTTAAGGGCTGTGAAGTGTAGGGGCAGCATGTGAACCTGGGGAGTGCTTCCTTTGGAGTATGCCTTGTTCTTGGTGATGGAGTGAGTG
>NW_011202469.1:0-827 GCF_000146605.3 Meleagris gallopavo
TTTGGTAACTTGTCTTTCTTCCTCTCTTCCCATTTTCCGTATTGGTCCATTTTGATCAAACTTCCTGAATGATTTATTTAGCAGTAATTTAGATAAAATTATACTTTTCTTCTTTATTTCCCCTTGTTCTACAGGTTGACCTCTAAGAAATCTGTCAGTGTCCGTTGCTTTACTCAGATGGGACAAAAATGAGGACAGGTTTGAAGTCCTCTCATGTAGATACCTGTAATACTTTAATTCCAAAATTCAGTAGAGCAGAATCCAGTGAAGAAGACAGATGGGGGGGCTGATTCTTTCTATTTGTGAAGGATGAGGAATGCACTTTATGTTGTCTTCACTGATAGATCTAAGAACTTGTACACTTTATCCTTTTCTGTTAACTCCCTTCCTTATTCTCAAACCTCTTTAAAGATGATGAGAATTTCAATGTTTTTTACTTAATGTATAGAGGAGAATCTGTACTCTATACACAGTGATAAATATCACACAGTTGGAATACATTACTTCATACAGGCTCCCAAATTTCCTGTTGTGGTATTTTATTTCCCATGACATGTGTAAAGATTTAGTACTCATTTCAGATGTTTTTTCTAATATAGGTTGTTCTGAAAGGAATGCTTCCTCTTTATATCCAAGGAGACCACAGATGTGAAGAGCACAATAACACTAAGTCATAGAGCAAATTCTCAGCTTCAAAATGCTGTTTTTCAACATAGTCACCATCAGTAGTCTGTCTAGGTTCCAGGAAATCTGGAAAAGATCACCTCTTTCTCATCCCAAAAGACAGTGCACATCACAGTGCATACTTCTTTGTTCAATGAGGAATT
>NW_011202470.1:0-669 GCF_000146605.3 Meleagris gallopavo
ATCTAAGAACTTGTACACTTTATCCTTTTCTGTTAACTCCCTTCCTTATTCTCAAACCTCTTTAAAGATGATGAGAATTTCAATGTTTTTTACTTAATGTATAGAGGAGAATCTGTACTCTATACACAGTGATAAATATCACACAGTTGGAATACATTACTTCATACAGGCTCCCAAATTTCCTGTTGTGGTATTTTATTTCCCATGACATGTGTAAAGATTTAGTACTCATTTCAGATGTTTTTTCAATATAGGTTGTTCTGAAAGGAATGCTTCCTCTTTATATCCAAGGAGACCACAGATGTGAAGAGCACAGTAACACTAAGTCATAGAGCAAATTCTCAGCTTCAAAATGCTGTTTTTCAACATAGTCACCATCAGTAGTCTGTCTAGGGTCCAGGAAATCTGGAAAGATCACCTCTTTCTCATCCCAAAAGACAGTGCACATCACAGTGCATACTTCTTTGTTCAATGAGGAATTCACATGTCACCACTACATGGTCTGCAGTTTTGATTATGTGAGTGCCAAACAAGAAATTCTTCCAGATGCCCTTCTACTACAGCAGAATGATAAGTGTTAGGTGGCAGCAGCAACAACAGAAGAAACTCATGTGACTGTGACCTGAGACATCTACAGTATTAGGAAAAATGGATTGCAAAATATTAACC
>NW_011202471.1:0-380 GCF_000146605.3 Meleagris gallopavo
CATTCACAGAAGGAAAGCCTTGGCAGATTCTGGCCCCCAGTTCAGGATAAGAAGCACATCATGTGCTGTAGAAAAATCCGAGGGAGTTTGTAATCCCGTTAAGCAACAAAGGAGGGAAGTGCGTTTTAGTTCTGGTAAGTTTTATTAAGTGCCAGGTAATATCTATCTCATTCCTTCATGTTTCAGTCCTTGGACTGTCAGTGCTGTCACAAGTCTAGCTATCAAGCTGTCTAAAGTGTTTGTTTCATCAATTTGTGCCTTGGCAGTCTCCTCAAACACTGATGTTGGTGGATTTTTAAATTACTGATGCTTTCAAGACTGGCTGCTGATGCCCATTCAATTTTCTTTTTATCTTTCTGAGAGCACAGTAATTTTTAGTG
>NW_011202472.1:0-1118 GCF_000146605.3 Meleagris gallopavo
TCGTCCACCAGGACGCCCAGGTCCCTCTCTGCAGAGCTCCTCTCCAGCAGCTCATCCCCCAGCCTGTATTGGTGCATGCAATTATTCCTCCCTAGGTGTAAGACCCTACACTTGCTTTTGTTGAACCTCATCCGGTTTCTTACTGCCCAGCTCTCCAGCCTGTCCAGGACTCGCTGAATGGCAGCACAGCCTTCAGGCGGGTCAGCCAATCCTCCCAGCTTCGTATCATCAGCAAACTTACTGGGGTGGCCACTATCCCCTCATCAAGGTCATTGATGAAGATGTTGAACAAGACCGGACCCAGCACAGACCCCCGGGGGACACCACTGGTTAAAGGTCTCCAGCCACACTCTGCACCACCAACGACGACCCTCTGCGCTCTGCCAGTCAGCCAGTTCTCAACCCACCTCACTGTCCACTCGTCTATCCCACACTTCCTCAGCTTTGTTATAAGGATGTCGTGGGAGACAGTATCGAATGCCTTTCTAAAATCGAGGTAGACTACAAGGTCATGCTTAACCAATCGGGTGGTCTTCGATGATGGAGTGAGGGCACTGGTGGACAAGAGGAAGGTGATCGATGTCATTTACCTGGACTTGAGCAAGGCCTTTGACATGGTCCCCCACCACATCCTTATCTCCATGTAAGGAGGGATGTGGATTTGATGGGTGGACCACCCGATGGATAAGAAATGGGTCGAAAGGCTGCAGACAGAGGGTGGTGATCAATGGCTCTATGTCCAGCTGGAGGCTGGTAACAAGCGGCATCCCTCAAGGGTCTGACTTGGGACCGGTGCTCTCTAAATTCTTTATCAAGGACATCGATGACGGGAGTGAGTGCGCCCTCAGCAAGTTTGCTGACGACACCAAGCTGAGCGGTGCGGTTGACACGGTGGAAAGAAGGGATGCCATTCAGAGGGTCCTCAACAGACTTGAAAGGTGGGCCGGGTGAACATAGTGAGGCTCAACACAGCAAAGTGCAGAGTTTTGCACTTGGGCCGGAGGAAATCCCAGGCATCCATACGGACTGGAAGGAGCAGTCCTTGAGGGCAGCCCTGTGGAGAAGGACCTGGGGTCCTGATGGATGAAAACCTTCACAAGAGCCAGCAGTGTGCTCTT
>NW_011202473.1:0-616 GCF_000146605.3 Meleagris gallopavo
TTGTGGTTAGTGGGACAGAGTGAGTCTAGTTGGAAGACTGTATCTAGTGGAGGAAAGGGACCTGGGGGTCCTGGTGGAACAGAAGGGTGACCATGAGCCAGCACTGCAAGAAGACCAATGGCATCCTGGGGTATACAAGAAGGGACGTGGTTAGTAGGTCAAAAGAGGTTCTCCTCCCCCCTCTACTCTGCCCTGATGAGACCGCATCTGGAGTATTGTGTCCAGTTCTGGGCCCCACCATTCAAGAAGCACAGGAAACTGCTTGAGAGAGTCCAGCGCAGAGCCACAAAGATGATGAAGGGACTGGAGCATCTCCCTTATGAGGAAAGGCTGAGGGAGCTGTGTCTTTTAGCTTGGAGGAGACTGAGAGGTGGCCTCATTAACATTTATAAATATGCAAAGGGTGTGCATCAGGAGGATGGAGCCAGGCTCTTCTCAGTGACATCCAGTGATAGGACAAGGGGTAATGGGTGCAAACTGGAACACAGGATGTTCCACAAAAAAATGAGAAAAAACTGCTTCATGGTGAGGTAACAGAACACTGGAATGGGCTGCCCAGAGAGATTGTGGGGTCTCCTTCTCTGGAGACATTCAAAACCTGCTTAGACGTGTTCCT
>NW_011202474.1:0-1264 GCF_000146605.3 Meleagris gallopavo
ATTCCTCCTTTGAAAAGAGGGTTTTATTCTTTACATACGAATTCAGAATCTGACACACCCAACCTTTGTCAGATCCATATTCTGGCCAGAATATTTATTTTCCCTGTATTGGCTCTCTAGGCCATATCTGTATACAATATTTAAGCATCTTTTTCTTATCCTTGTCCCTGGTCTTGGGACCGTCTTTCCAATTCTGAAACATTTTCGTAAGGGGCTTCTTTAGGCACAAACCAGGGGACCTTTTTTCCCCTGCTCTCGGGAGCTCCTATTCCCCATCCCTCCGGAGTGCTACTGTGAACTACCCAGCCCACAGGTCACCACACTCCGACTCTCGGATTTAGGGCCAATCCCTCCGGAGTACCTTACTCCGATTCTCGGATTCAAATAGGGGTGTACTGCTGCCACTTCGTCAAGTGCACAGGGGTACCGTACACCAACAGCTCCCTCCCGAGACTCTTCCTTCCACCAACACAGCCGCTTCGTCCGTCCCTGGCCGCGCCCCTCGCGGGACAACGGAGCCGCAGGTCGGGACTCCGCACTCGCTTCGCAGTGAAGTGCGTCTCACACATACACACACTCAAGAGTCTCAACCGACCCCCAAGGCAAGAATTAAACTCTCTTACCTTGGTCCGTGCACGAAGTTACCGGGTCGCAATGGCCAACACCCGTGCCTACCTGCCCCTTGGCTTTTACAGAATCCGTCCTTTATCTAACAGTCTCGGTTTCTTATCGGCCGTCCCAAGGAGTCACCTCACCACCCAGACAGGACCGCTGAAATCAGCGGGGTGCACCTATCCTGTTCAGGGCAGTAGGGAGACACCCAAAGAGGCAATAATAATCCCGGACGAGCCCCCAAATTGTTGGAAATATCCGAATAATTTTGCCAGGACGGTATCTCTGATAAAAGCAGATTTTATTCGCGATTGCAATGGCGGGCGTCCCGCAAGCAGGAGCGCACCTATGGACACAACATGACAGCCTTTATACCCTGTTTTCTCCCCCTTGCCTCCCCCCTCTCCCCTGTTTCCCCACTGGCTGGGTACTCCAGGTTCACAATCTTATCAGAGGATTTACATTTGTTATTTAGTTGTTAATTTGTTTGTTATCTGGTGTCGCCATCCTGTCGTTTCCAAGATGCCTCAGTGCTCTTCTTGTCGTATTGATATGGTGATTTGCTTCCAAGTCTTCGTTAAACAAGGATCACCGTGGTGAGGGATGATGCCAGGCCTTCCGATGTCTCTTCAGGCGCTTCCTCGGGCATGCC
>NW_011202475.1:0-453 GCF_000146605.3 Meleagris gallopavo
CCCATGCTGACTACTCCTGATAACATCCTTTTCTCCCAGTGTCTGGAGATGGTATCCAGCACAAGCTGTTCCATCACCTTTCCAGGGACAGAGGTGAGGCTGACAGGCCTATAATTACCCGGGTCTTCCTTCTTGCCCTTTTTGAAGACCGGAGTGACATTGGCTATCCTCCAGTCTTCAGGGACCTCCCCTGTTGTCCAAGACCTCTCAAAAATGATGGAGAGCGGTTCGGCAGTGACCTCCGCCAGCTCTCTCAGCACACGTGGATGCACCCCATCAGGTCCCATGGACTTGTGGACCTTAGTACTGCCTAGGTGCTCACGCACGTCCTCTTTCCTGACTAAAGGGAAGTCTCCCATTCCCCAGACCCTCTCACTAACCTCCAGGGTGTGGGATTCCTGTGGGAGAGCCTTTTCACTGAAGACGGAAGTAAAGAAGGCATTCAGTATCTCT
>NW_011202476.1:0-967 GCF_000146605.3 Meleagris gallopavo
TGTTTGGGAGCCTACCTCTTCTTTTGGCATCACACGTGGTCAGAAGAGTGCATTTGGATCCGGGAAACTCCAACCAAGCGCCAACGGGCAACATGGAAAAAAAAAAGAAAGAAAAACAGATCAAAGGGTAGAAAATGCTGTTGAACCAAGCAGAAAACTAGTTAACATTGGGACATGGCTCTGACATTCCATCAGCACTGGGGAGACCTGAAGATGGGGAAAGAAAAAACACCCAGTAAAAGCAACGTGAGCACAAGGGACTACATCCGGTAGTTATGTCACTTACCCCGCTCCAGGGATCAGGGCACAGGTAACGCAGCAACTCAAGGGGCGGCACAAGGCCAACAGCATCTGGCAGAGGACTCGGCCAATGTAGAAGGAATGAAGATATCTTCATGTCCAATAAGGTCCATGCCTTTCCGAAGAACAGAACACGTTGAGTGTAGGAACATGGGCAGCCCAAAATGGCTACTGCATCTGGTGGTGCAGTCACCAATCCTAGAAAGAAAGAAGAAAGCTTCACATATAGAACTGAACAACGTTGCTTAAAAACACAAACTCTTGGTACTAGAAATTCCATGACATGGACAGCACTCTGCAAAAGCCTGTTTGGGAGCCTACCTCTTCTTCGGCATCACACGTGGTCACAAGAGTGCATTTGGATCCGGGAAACTCCAACCAAGCGCCAACGGGCAACATGGAAGAGAGAGAAGAAAAACAGATCAAAAGGGTAGAAAACGCTGTTGAATCCAAACAGAAAAGAAGACGAGGTTGGCACATGGCACTGACATTCCATCAGCACTGGGGAGACCTTAAGATGGGGAAAGGAAAAGCACCCAGTGAAAGCAACGTGAGCACGAGGGACATCCGACACCAAGCCCAGAGGACCTCAGCGAGCGTGTTCAACAGGACACATCAGGGATCAACGTACCTCGGCACAGAGACTAAGCGTTGGATATTGGCATCC
>NW_011202477.1:0-530 GCF_000146605.3 Meleagris gallopavo
AGGATACAGTTGGCCTTCTGGGCTGCAAGTGCACACTACTGGCTTATGTCCAGCTCTTTGTCCACCAGGATCCCCGAGTCCTCCGCAGGGCTGCTCCCAAGGGCTTCTACGCCCAGTTTGTACAAGCATCTGGGTTTCCCCTTCATCAGGGACATCAACAGTGGGGTTGAGTGCACCCTAAGGACACCAAGCTGTGGGGTGCAGTGACACAGCAGAGGGACGGGATGCCATCCACAGAGACCTCAACAGGCTGAGCAGTGGGCACAAATCCAAGTGCAGGGTCAGTAGCTGGGATGAGGGAACAGCCACCACCAAAACATGCTAGGGGATGAAAGGACTGAGCGTAGTCCTGCTCCATAAGGCCTGGGAGTACTGGTGGGTGGGAGCTGGACACAAGCCAGCAGTGGGTCCTTCTGCCCAGAAAGCCAACCGTATCCTGGGCTGCATCCAAAGATGCGCAGTCAGCGGGCGAAGGGAGGAGATCCCCATCCCTCTGCTCTGCGCTGGTCAGGCCTCACCTGCAGTGCTGC
>NW_011202478.1:0-579 GCF_000146605.3 Meleagris gallopavo
GACATCAACAGTGGGGTTGAGTGCACCCTAAGGACACCAAGCTGTGGGGTGCAGTGACACAGCAGAGGGACGGGATGCCATCCACAGAGACCTCAACAGGCTGAGCAGTGGGCACAAATCCAAGTGCAGGGTCAGTAGCTGGGATGAGGGAACAGCCACCACCAAAACATGCTAGGGGATGAAAGGACTGAGCGTAGTCCTGCTCCATAAGGCCTGGGAGTACTGGTGGGTGGGAGCTGGACACAAGCCAGCAGTGGGCCCTTCCTGCCCAGAAAGCCAACCGTATCCTGGGCTGCATCCAAAGATGCGCAGTCAGCGGGCGAAGGAAGGAGATCCTCATCCCTCTGCTCTGCGCTGGTGAGGCCTCACCTGCAGTGCTGCGTCCAGATGCGGAGTCCTCAGTGCAGGGAGACATGGAGCTGTGCGAGTGCATCCAGAGTACAGCCACAAACACGAACCCAAGGATGGAACCCCTCTCCTCGTAAGCAAGGAGAGCTGGGCTGTTCAGCCTGGAGAAGTGAAGGCTCCAAGGGAACCTGGTAACAGCCTTTCAATACCTAAAGGCAAGAACAAGGGAAA
>NW_011202479.1:0-763 GCF_000146605.3 Meleagris gallopavo
TCGTAAGCAAGGAGAGCTGGGCTGTTCAGCCTGGAGAAGTGAAGGCTCCAAGGGAACCTGCTAACAGCCTTTCAATACCTAAAGGCAAGAACAAGGGAAAATGGAGGTGTAATCTAAGGACAATGTCTTGTACAGTGAGGGTGCTGAGGCAGTGGCACAGGTTGCCAGAGACATGGTGGATGTGCTGGCCCTTTCAAGGTGAGCCTGGCTCAGACTCTGAGCAACTTGATCTAGCTGTGGATGGTCAGCATGGGGGAGTCGGATCACATCGCAAACCTACCTGCATACAAGCAGCGCACCAACATGGGGTGCATGATGTTCATTACCTGCTGGACACATCTCACACCACTGACTGGAGGAGCCCAGGCAATCCTTCAACTCCATCAGGCTGCAAAATGAAATCAGAAGAGACGCAGAACATAATTTAAACAACAACAAGGATGCACACAATGCTCTTAAAAAACACCCACCGCATGGATGCAATTAGCACATAGCCCTATTAATTACAGCCATCCAGCTTGAGATCCTCCAGAAAAGCAGAGCTCACAGCTCTGAAATCAAGCAGGAATCACTCACCCCATTCTAAGGGCTCACCCCACACCCCAAAGGAAGCAGACTCCAGATTCAGATGCTGCTCTTACACCTAGGAGCCCTTCAGTGCACTTGGGATCCCCCAAAAAGAGAAGATCACAGCCCTGAAATAAAAAAGAACCACTTACCCATTCCAAGGACCAATACTCCCCCACACTCTCCAAGTGAAGGA
>NW_011202480.1:0-632 GCF_000146605.3 Meleagris gallopavo
CATTTACAACACAACAAGGATGCACACAATGCCCTTAAAAACACCCACCGCATGGATGCAATTAGCACATAGCCCTATTAATTACAGCCATCCAGCTTGAGATCCTCCAGAAAAGCAGAGCTCACAGCTCTGAAATCAAGCAGGAATCACTCACCCCATTCTAAGGGCTCACCCCACACCCCAAAGGAAGCAGACTCCAGATTCAGATGCTGCTCTTACACCTAGGAGCCCTTCAGTGCACTTGGGATCCCCCAAAAAGAGAAGATCACAGCCCTGAAATAAAAAAAGAAACCACTTACCCATTCCAAGGACCAATACTCCCCCACACTCTCAAGTGAAGGAAGCAGCTTCCAGGTCCAAATACCTACCAGCCCTTAAGTACGCTCAGGGTTCCCTGCTAAAAAAGAGAGAGACCAGCTCCACAACGGAAGAAGAAAAAAAAAAAAAAATAACACTACACTCCATCACCAAAGAACAAGGCATACTCCAAAGGAAGCACTCCCCAGGTTCACATGCTGCCCCTACCTCTTCCCAGCCCTTCCAATGGGATCAGGGAGGGGGTGGAGCCTGGCTCTGCCCCACTCCACAGCCAAACTGCCCCCAGCTGTGCTCGCAGGGCTGCACCCCGCCCC
>NW_011202481.1:0-785 GCF_000146605.3 Meleagris gallopavo
AGCACTCCCCAGGTTCACATGCTGCCCCTACTCTTCCCAGCCCTTCAATGGGATCAGGGAGGGGTGGAGCCTGGCTCTGCCCCACTCCACAGCCAAACTGCCCCCAGCTGTGCTCGCAGGGCTGCACCCCGCCCCAGGTGCCGGGTTCTACAAAAAACAGGAGGGCAAGGGAATGCCCAGGCAAAGGCAAGGGCCAAGAGAACATGGAAGGAAATGCCAAGGATGACGGCCCAGACAATACGGCAGGGAACGCTAAAACTGAATGCCGACATGAATGTGGCAACACAAAGCCAAGGGGTCATTAGGCCAAGAGAATGGGGCAAGGAACACAAAAATAGGAGGACAAGAGAATGTAATAGTGAAAACAGTGCACCCACCGCATGCACCCACCGCATGGATGCAATTAGCACATAGCCCTATGTCACGGAGTTAACGAGATCAATCTACACCCGTGACAGGGGGCGGTAGACCCCTGCCTCCCCTTCCCAGCCCACAAAATGGGAAGGAAGGGAGGAAACAAAAAAACAAGCGGCAACAATCTATGGAGGAAAACTTATTTTACTAATTATGATATCGGAATGCAAGATAGCACAATATAATACAATCTGATTGAAATTGAGACTAATAAATCAAATAAAACAGGAGAGAGAGAGAGTTCCCGATACCGATTCAAACCTGAAAAAGCCTGGAACGGCCAGGAAAGCACCCTCCAGCACCCACTGCCAGGCAGTAAGAGACCGCCCCACCCGGAAGGGTCAGATCCCATGACTTCTGTAACGTATAGG
>NW_011202482.1:0-633 GCF_000146605.3 Meleagris gallopavo
GGAGGACAAGAGAATGTAATAGTGAAAACAGTGCACCCACCGCATGCACCCACCGCATGGATGCAATTAGCACATAGCCCTATGTCACGGAGTTAACGAGATCAATCTACACCCGTGACAGGGGGGCGGTAGACCCCTGCCCTCCCCTTCCCAGCCCACAAAATGGGAAGGAAGGGAGGAAAACAAAAAACAGCGGCAACAATCTATGGAGGAAAACTTATTTTACTAATTATGATATCGGAATGCAAGATAGCACAATATAATACAATCTGATTGAAATTGAGACTAATAAATCAAATAAAACAGGAGAGAGAGAGAGTTCCCGATACCGATTCAAACCTGAAAAGCCTGGAACGGCCAGGAAAGCACCCTCCAGCACCCACTGCCAGGCAGTAAGAGACCGCCCCACCCGGAAGGGTCAGATCCCATGACTTCTGTAACGTATAGGGATAGGTGCCTGGAATTGGAGCATTAACACTTGAACTCCCAGTATACTACATGATGTATTGATGCGGAATACTGAGAACCAAACCAAAACAAAAAAAAAATAATAAAAACCAATAGAACATTACCACCCTTATTCTACATCACTACATCATGCTTAATTATATACATATATAAGACGAAAAAGAT
>NW_011202483.1:0-814 GCF_000146605.3 Meleagris gallopavo
CTTACTTTGTGTAAGGGAAGCTGTCTGAGAGCTGCACGTCAGGGAGGGACTCCTTGCTCTCAGGCTCTGCTTGCTTTTCTGACTGGCTGTGAGGAACACTCCTGTCCAGTGAGATGTCACACTGAGAGAGTGGGGACCTCTGGGAGGTAGGAGGGTTACATTCCTTGGAGCCAGAAGTGAGCTCTTCATTCTCCTCTTCTGGTGACACAGCAGGTGAGACACAGATGGAGGGATGCCAGGTCATGGGAGGGCCAGAAAGACAGTGAGAGCTGGAACAGTGCCTGTGGGAGATGCCAATGAGCATGGACTCGATCAGCCTGGTTCTCCAGGGAAGGCTTTCCCTCACCTCTGTGCCTGACCAACCTGGTGGCCTTCTATGATGGAGTGATGGCTTCGGTTGATGGGGATGGATGACATCTACCTGGACTTCTGCAAGGCCTTTGACATGGTCCCTCACCACATCCTTCTCTCTAACTTGGAGAGGTGTGGATGAGAAGGATGGACTGTTGGATGGATTAGGAATTGGCTGGCTGGACACAGGCAAATTGTTGTGATCAATGTGTCAGGTGCAGGCCGGTCACAAGCGGTATCCCTCAGGGGTCGGTCTGAGGACCGGTGCTCTTCAGCATCTTCATCAACGACACAGACGATGGCATCGAGTGCACCCTCAGCAAGCCTGCAGATGACACCAAGCTGAGCGGTGCAGTCAACACACCAGGAAGGGAAGGGACCTGGACAGGCTGGAGAAGTGGGGCCGTGGGAACCTGATACGGTTCAACGAGGCCGAGTGCAGGGTGCTGCACTTGGGTCGGGG
>NW_011202484.1:0-949 GCF_000146605.3 Meleagris gallopavo
GGATTACTAATGTGAGACAGTACAGACTCCCGGGTGGGCAGGACGAAATATCAAAAACGGTGCAGGAATTAGAAAAAGTGGGCATTATAAGACCTGCCCACAGCCCATATAATTCCCCCATATGGCCAGTGCGAAAGTTGGATGGCACGTGCAGAATGATAGTAGATTACAGAGAATTAAATAAGGTCACGCCGCCTATTCATGCAGCCGTACCCAATATTGCTTCCGTAATGAACACATTGAGTAGGGAGATAAAAACCTATCATTGTGTCCTAGATTTAGCAAATGCGTTCTTCAGTATCCCAATTACTGAAGAATCGCAAGATCAATTTGCATTCACATGGGGAGGCAGGCAGTGGACCTTTCAGGTCCTGCCACAGGGGTACGTGCATTCACCAACATGTTGTCATAATCTAGTGGCGCGTGACTGGCCGACTGGAAAAAACCTGATAATGTTAACTTGTATCACTATATTGATGATCTCCTGCCGACATCTAACTCACTGGAGGCAGTGGGACAGGCGGCGGATTCATTAACCGCCTATTTACAGCACAGGGGATGGGCTATAAATCCCCAAAAGGTGCAAGGTCTGGGCCTGTCTGTAAAATTCCTGGGGGTGGTTTGGTCAGGAAAGACCACAGTACTGCCCAGTGCTGTCATCGATAAGGTTCAGGTGTTCCCAGTCCCTACAACATCGAAGCAGCTGCAAGAGTTTCTAGGTGTATTAGGTTATTGGTGTTCTTTTATACCTCACCTAGCGCGGCTGCTAAGACCACTGTATAGACTCACAAAAAAGGGGCAGCTTTGGGATTGGGGGAAAACAGAACAGGACGCTTTTCAACAGGCGAAACTGGCAGTTAAACAAGCCCAGGCATTGGGTATGTTAGATCCTACCCTCCCAGCCGAGTTAGATGTTCACATTACTCAAGATGGCTTTGGTTGGGCTGTG
>NW_011202485.1:0-650 GCF_000146605.3 Meleagris gallopavo
GGCCTCCCAGCTTTCTTTACACCCTGGCTCTGCCACGGTCCAGACCTTGCTGGGCCACGGATTTGCCGAGCTGGGACGTTCTGCGATTCTGTGATATGTGACATATACAAGAACGCCACAGGAGGGATCCAGCTCCAGGCTGCTGTTGTGCCTGGTGCCTCAAGGAAGGCACCTCAAGCTCTGGAATGCGGGGACTGTGGGCAGGAGGTACGTTGGAGGGTCCTATTTCCTCCCCTCATCTGCTGAATGTGGTTCCCCTGGCCTTGTTCCCAAAAGGGCAAAGTTCCTACGTGTCTGGGAACTGGGGGCAGTGGGAGGGGAGCAACCTCTAACCACGGCACGGAGCTCTACGAGGGGCTTTACCTGGAGCACCAGTCGTGTGCGTGGCCTCTGTTCCTCCCAGCTGGACGGGCAGTGTGAGACGGCTGCCTTGCTGAGATGCACCCCTGTGCACAGGCTCTCCGTCTGCCTCTTCAGAAAGGAGGGAAGAGTGGGGCTGTAAGTGACTGCTCTGATCCGCCCTTTCCTGCTGCGCACCCTACGGTTTCTCCACGTCTATTTCTAGAAGCTCAGCTTCCCAAGCCTTTCAGGGAACAGACAGAAATGCACTCACCACGTGCCGCCGTCTTCATGATTTTCGTAGCAAGTGG
>NW_011202486.1:0-806 GCF_000146605.3 Meleagris gallopavo
CAGTAGCTGGGATGAGGGAACAGCCACCACCAAAACATGCTAGGGGATGAAAGGACTGAGCGTAGTCCTGCTCCATAAGGCCTGGGAGTACTGGTGGGTGGGAGCTGGACACAAGCCAGCAATGGGCCCTTCCAGCCCAGAAAGCCAACCGTATCCTGGGCTGCATCCAAAGATGCGCAGTCAGCGGGCGAAGGGAGGAGATCCCCATCCCTCTGCTCTGCGCTGGTCAGGCCTCACCTGCAGTGCTGCGTCCAGATGTGGAGTCCTCAGTGCAGGGAGACATGGAGCTGTGCGAGTGCATCCAGAGTACAGCCACAAACGCGAACCCAAGGATGGAAGCCCTCTCCTGTAAGCAAGGAGAGCTGGGCTGTTCAGCCTCCTGGAGAAGTGAAGGCTCCAAGGGAACCTGGTAACAGCCTTTCAATACCTAAAGGAAAGAACAAGGGAAAATGGAGGTGAAATCTAAGGAAAATGTCTTGTACAGTGAGGGTGCTGAGGCAGTGGCACAGGTTGCCAGAGACATGGTGGATGTACTGGCCCTTTCAAGGTGAGCCTGGCTCAGACTCTGAGCAACTTGATCTAGCTGTGGATGGTCAGCATGGGGGAGTCGGATCACATCGCAAACCTACCTGCATACAAGCAGCGCACCAACATGGGGTGCATGATGTTCATTACCTGCTGGACACATCTCACACCACTGACTGGAGGAGCCCAGGCAAGCCTTCAACTCCATCAGGCTGCAAAATGAAATCAGAAGAGACGCAGAACAGAATTTAAAACAACAAACAAGGAATGCACACAATGCC
>NW_011202487.1:0-445 GCF_000146605.3 Meleagris gallopavo
TGGAATGAGAGCTGGAAGAGGTGACACTGCAGTCCCACAGCCTTCCAACGCTCCATCCTGAAGGAGAACCTTCCTGCCCCAGCGAGTCTGCTGAGCACCCTGTGTTCAATCGTACATCCCTGCACCACGCCATGCTGCCCAGTGAGTGCAGCGCAGCTCTGCGGGACGTTGGGGGACTGCAGAACAAGTGCCATCCTTTAGTTGAGAGCGTTATTCAAGTCCTGGTCCAGGCTGTGCCCTTCTCACATCCCATCCACCAAGCCCAGCCGGGCTACTGCTGGGTTCTTCCTCGGAGGAGAAAGCTGTCAGTGAAGTCACTGCAGGAGCCGGGACAGAGAAAACTGGACAGAGATGTGCGCTTGGCTTTAAAGATGTGCCAGGACCTGGCAATCAGCCTGGAGAAAGTCGTTCTGGGGAAGCCAGAGACACCGCGAGTCTCCACGCA
>NW_011202488.1:0-912 GCF_000146605.3 Meleagris gallopavo
CCCAGCTGCAAGAACGCAGAAGACGTTCCAGTCTTCTGCAGCAAGGGCAGACCCAAGACCGAAGCCGTTCCCCACGGGATCGTCGGCCTTCCAATTCCCAAAGACAGTCGGGAGGAAGCCACAGCCGCCGTTCCAGGCAGCGGCGGCCATCTCAGGCACGACGCCACTCCCGGAACCAGCCCTGAAGACGCTGCACGAGCAGCCATGTACCAGAGCCACGTGCCGGCTCCTGTCCCCAGCAGCCAAGCCAATAGAGTTGTCATGGAGTTATCTCTAGATCCGTGCCCGTGACCGGGGGCAGCAGGCCATGGAAAAAAAGACAAAAAAAGAAGAGAGAGGGAAGAAAAAGAAGTGTGAACGGCTTACGAGCTGGTCCGGCACGGCCCCGTGACTACAGAGGCAAGGGACTCGTGGCCCCAGGAGAAGCATAAGACAAAAGCGGATGCGTCTACAAAAAATACAAAGCTGCGGCAACGATCTGACGATCTGCTTTACATGATGTTCTAATGTGGAATACCAACAACAAAAATTACAAAACCACAACACAAAAATTAAAACCAAACATTTAACCCCAAAAAGCTGTACAGTGTCTACTCTCTAAACCGGGAGCTGAATACTCCAGGTACACTGTTAGAGCACTGAGGACGAAGAAGGATCAAGGGTATACCCCCTGCATAAGGAGCAGGGCAGATATCTTTACACAAGCACAGCACTTCCAGGAGGACTGGTCAGAGAAGATCCAACCAAAGGCTTACAATCAACACGGGCTCTTGGCATATGTATGTAGCTTCATTGCAAGCCGTAGCAGGCTTATTTTGCACAACTATGGCTACGCTACACCCAGCCTGTCCTAGCTCATACTGAGCCACCTTGGTAGCCTCCACACGCAGCTCTTTGATGCTGTTCACACCC
>NW_011202489.1:0-643 GCF_000146605.3 Meleagris gallopavo
AAAAAAAGAAAAAAATCACTCACTCCATCACCAAAGAACAAGGCCATACTCCAAAGGAAGCACTCCCCAGGTTCACATGCTGCCCCTACTCTTCCCAGCCCTTAAATAGGATCAGGGAGGGGTGGAGCCTGGCTCTGCCAAACTCCACAGCCAAACTGCCCAAAGCTGTGCTCACAGGGCTGCACCCCGCCCCAGGTGCGGGTTCTACAAAAACAGGAGGGCAAGGGAATGCCCAGGCAAAGGCAAGGGCCAAGAGAACACGGAAGGAAATGCCAAGGATGACGGCCCAGACAATACGGCAGGGAACGCCAAAACTGAATGCCGACATGAATGTGGCAACACAAAGCCAAGGGGTCATTAGGCCAAGAGAATGGGGCAAGGAACACAAAAATAGGAGGACAAGAGAATGTAATAGTGAAAACAGTGCAAGACCAGAGACAAGCAAGACACAGAACAAAGAGGATAGGCAGCCTTCTGGGCACCATGAAGCGCAATTCAGAGCTCTGGGGGAACCCTATTGTGCCGGGCTCTGGAATGGGTAAACGCTGGCAGGTGTGCATCGCCTTACCTGCTGGGCAGACAATGACCAGTCAGCAAAGTGAGGTTCCGGGGCATGCCGGGAAATGCAGATTCCACTTCCTTG
>NW_011202490.1:0-510 GCF_000146605.3 Meleagris gallopavo
GCCCCAGGTGCGGGTTCTACAAAACAGGAGGGCAAGGGAATGCCCAGGCAAAGGCAAGGGCCAAGAGAACACGGAAGGAAATGCCAAGGATGACGGCCCAGACAATACGGCAGGGAACGCCAAAACTGAATGCCGACATGAATGTGGCAACACAAAGCCAAGGGGTCATTAGGCCAAGACAATGGGGCAAGGACACAAACAGTAGGAGGACAAGAGAATGTAATAGTGAAAACAGTGCAAGACCAGAGACAAGCAAGACACAGAACAAAGAGGATAGGCAGCCTTCTGGGCACCATGAAGCGCAATTCAGAGCTCTGGGGGAACCCTATTGTGCCGGGCTCTGGAATGGGTAAAACGCTGGCAGGTGTGCATCGCCCTTACCTGCTGGGCAGACAATGACCAGTCAGCAAAGTGAGGTTCCGGGGCATGCCGGGAAATGCAGATTCCACTTCCTTGCTGTTTCCACCGAGACCAACACATCTCTCCGTGCAGTTGTTACGGCACTTGGGA
>NW_011202491.1:0-901 GCF_000146605.3 Meleagris gallopavo
TGCTAATTGCATCCATGCGGTGGGTGTTTTTTAAGGGCATTGTGTGCATCCTTGTTGTGTTTTAAATTATGTTCTGCGTCTCTTCTGATTTCATTTTGCAGCCTGATGGAGTTGAAGGCTTGCCTGGGCTCCTCCAGTCAGTGGTGTGAGATGTGTCCAGCAGGTAATGAACACCATGCACCCCATGTTGGTGCGCTGCTTGTATGCAGGTAGGTTTGCGATGTGATCCGACTCCCCCATGCTGACCATCCACAGCTAGATCAAGTTGCTCAGAGTCTGAGCCAGGCTCCCCCTGAAAGGGCCAGCACATCCACCATGTCTCTGGCAACCTGTGCCACTGCCTCAGCACCCTCACTGTACAAGACATTTTCCTTAGATTTCACCTCCATTTTCCCTTGTTCTTTCCTTTAGGTATTGAAAGGCTGTTACCAGGTTCCCTTGGAGCCTTCACTTCTCCAGGAGGCTGAACAGCCCAGCTCTCCTTGCTTACAGGAGAGGGGTTCCATCCTTGGGTTAGTGTTTGTGGCTGTACTCTGGATGCACTCGCACAGCTCCATGTCTCCCTGCACTGAGGACTCCACATTTGGATGCAGCACTGCAGGTGAGGCCTCACCAGCGCAGAGCAGAGGGATGGGGATCTCCTCCCTTCGCCCGCTGACTGCGCATCTTTGGATGCAGCCCAGGATACGGTTGGCTTTCTGGGCTGGAAGGGCCCATTGCTGGCTTGTGTCCAGCTCCCACCCACCAGTACTCCCAGGCCTTATGGAGCAGGACTACGCTCAGTCCTTTCATCCCCTAGCATGTTTTGGTGGTGGCTGTTCCCTCATCCCAGCTACTGACCCTGCACTTGGATTTGTGCCCACTGCTCAGCCCTGTTGAGGTCTCTGTGGATGGCATCCCG
>NW_011202492.1:0-645 GCF_000146605.3 Meleagris gallopavo
ACTTCTCCAGGCTGAACAGCCCAGCTCTCCTTGCTTACAGGAGAGGGGTTCCATCCTTGGGTTCGTGTTTGTGGCTGTACTCTGGATGCACTCGCACAGCTCCATGTCTCCCTGCACTGAGGACTCCACATTTGGATGCAGCACTGCAGGTGAGACCTCACCAGCGCAGAGCAGAGGGATGGGGATCTCCTCCCTTGGCCCGCTGACTGCGCATCTTTGGATGCAGCCCAGGATACGGTTGGCTTTCTGGGCTGGAAGGGCCCATTGCTGGCTTGTGTCCAGCTCCCACCCACCAGTACTCCCAGGCCTTATGGAGCAGGACTACGCTCAGTCCTTTCATCCCCTAGCATGTTTTGGTGGTGGCTGTTCCCTCATCCCAGCTACTGACCCTGCACTTGGATTTGTGCCCACTGCTCAGCCTGTTGAGGTCTCTCTGGATGGCATCCCGTCCTCTGCTGTGTCACTGCACCCCACAGCTTTGGTGTCCTTAGGGTGCACTCAACCCCACTGTTGATGTCCCTGATGAAGGGGAAACCCAGATGCTTGTACAAACTGGGCGTAGAAGCCCTTGGGAGCAGCCCTGCGGAGGACTCGGGGATCCTGGTGGACAAAGAGCTGGACATAAGCCAGTAGTGTGCACTTGCA
>NW_011202493.1:0-637 GCF_000146605.3 Meleagris gallopavo
GCGCATCTTTGGATGCAGCCCAGGATACGGTTGGCTTTCTGGGCTGGAAGGGCCCATTGCTGGCTTGTGTCCAGCTCCCACCCACCAGTACTCCCAGGCCTTATGGAGCAGGACTACGCTCAGTCCTTTCATCCCCTAGCATGTTTTGGTGGTGGCTGTTCCCTCATCCCAGCTACTGACCCTGCACTTGGATTTGTGCCCACTGCTCAGCCTGTTGAGGTCTCTCTGGATGGCATCCCGTCCTCTGCTGTGTCACTGCACCCCACAGCTTGGTGTCCTTAGGGTGCACTCAACCCCACTGTTGATGTCCCTGATGAAGGGGAAACCCAGATGCTTGTACAAACTGGGCGTAGAAGCCCTTGGGAGCAGCCCTGCGGAGGACTCGGGGATCCTGGTGGACAAAGAGCTGGACATAAGCCAGTAGTGTGCACTTGCAGCCCAGAAGGCCAACTGTATCCTGGGCTGCATTCAAAGAGGAGCGACCAGCAGGGAGAGGGAGGTGATTGTCCCCTCTACTCGGCTCTGGTGTGCGGCCCCATGTGCAGCACTGCGTCCAGGCCTGGGGCTCCAGCACGGGAATGATGTGGAGCTTTTGGAGCAGGTCCAGAGAAGGGCCACGAAGATGATCAGAGGGCTG
>NW_011202494.1:0-1098 GCF_000146605.3 Meleagris gallopavo
GATGTAAGAAGTCAGTCACGAACTTTTTTATTTGAACAAGACCACAGCTAGGAGATATACAGAAGGCATTGTCCAGAGTAGTGCCTCCACATTTCAGATCCCCAATACAAGGAAGATGACTGCAAGTGGGAGTTGATAAAAATATGTTAACACTTTCCAACTTCAAATATTCTAGTGTGTCCTCTCTTTATACGCTGAAAACACTCATATTTGAGGGGATACTGTGTCTTCTATTTTATTTCATTTCATTTCATTTCATTTCATTTCATTTCATTTCATTTCATTTCATTATTTATTTATTTATTTTCCCTAAAAGGACAATGTTTTCCAGAACTGTGTTTGCACAGGACACAGATGCCTTCGGTACAGGGACACAGACAGTGGTGCCAGTGCCAATGCCCTGTGACTAATGCCCAGCGTCCACCGCTGCTCTGCCCTGCTGTGTATCTGATGTCCCTCATCCTCCAGGTGTCTCCAGCTCTCCTAAATCAATGACCATGCTTCAGGGCATGTTTGCAGCAGGCCCTTTTTGTCTGGACACATGCTTTTCCCACTGCTCTCCAGATTTCCCCATCCCTTGCTCCTTGTTCACTCAGATACCTCTCAACTCTCTGCCTGATCTTTGACCTTCAGGGAGATTATTGGAATTTGCTCTACCTCTTCAAAGTCTGATGGACTCTTTCCACAACTCCTTAACTGTGATTTTATCTATCCCTTCCTATCTCTGTCTAACTCATTTCTTGTACAACTATTCCCTATGAAAGTCCAACCCCATTAAATGCAGCTTGGACAAGGCATGCAGTTGATCACTGTGTTTTACTGTTCATTCAATTGCATCACGTTTCCTTCTGCCTGTGAGAAAAAATAAATAAATAAATAAATGAACAAACAAAGAAATAAATAAATGGAAAAAGGAATCCTTCCTTGCTCATGTGCAGCTGGTTCTCTGAGGAATGCCAGGGGGAGTTATTTCAAAGGAGGTTTAACATTGAGCAGGTATCTGCAGAGGAGAAGAGTGATGTGAGGAAAAGTGAAGCAAGTCCCATGGGGCCACTGTGAGCAGAAATGGGGTGGGGAAGCTGAGGAGGACATTTGTCC
>NW_011202495.1:0-678 GCF_000146605.3 Meleagris gallopavo
CTATTCCCTATGAAAGTCCAACCCCATTAAATGCAGCTTGGACAAGGCATGCAGTTGATCACTGTGTTTTACTGTTCATTCAATTGCATCACGTTTCCTTCTGCCTGTGAAGAAAAAATAAATAAATAAATAAATGAACAAACAAAGAAATAAATAAATGGAAAAAGGAATCCTTCCTTGCTCATGTGCAGCTGGTTCTCTGAGGAATGCCAGGGGGAGTTATTTCAAAGGAGGTTTAACATTGAGCAGGTATCTGCAGAGGAGAAGAGTGATGTAAGGAAAAGTGAAGCAAGTCCCATGGGGCCAATGTGAGCAGAAATGGGGTGGGGAAGCTGAGGAGGACATTTGTCCACACAGTGACAGAGCAGAGCTCGCTAGGGGACATCCTGGGTCACTATCAGTTGCCAAGTGCTGGTTTAAATTCTTGTTTGCACCTAACTACACAGAAATGAATAACTGGACTTTGCAAATACCTGTTTTTCACTCTCTTTTTAAGCAGTCTCCAGATACCTCTCCAGTTTGCTGTACAAGTTCTGAACACCTGAAGAAGACGACAGGAAGGCACAAGGCACAGGAGGGCTCGTTCAGGTTGTAATGGGCCCCAGGGGCATTGCTGCTGAGTCCATCAACTCCAGTGCTGACAGAAGTTTGCATGAAGTGCTCCAGAAGACCAAGTCA
>NW_011202496.1:0-633 GCF_000146605.3 Meleagris gallopavo
GGTCCCCTCTCAGTCTTCTTTTCTCAAGGCTGAACAGACCCAGTTCACTCAGCCTTTCTTCATAGGGGAGATGCTCCAGGCCCTTCACCATCTTTGTGGCCCTCCGCTGGACTCTTTCCAAGAGATCCCTTTCTTTTTGTACTGGGGAGCCCAGAACTGGACACAGTACTCCAGATGAGGCCTTACCAGGGCAGAGTAGAGGGGGAGGATCACCTCCCTCGACCTGCTGGACACGCTCTTCTTAATGCACCCCAGAATGCCATTGGCCTTTTTGGCCACGAGGGCACACTGCTGGCTCATGGCCAACCTGTCATCCACCAGGACGCCCAGGTCCCTCTCTGCAGAGCTCCTCTCCAGCAGCTCATCCCCCAGCCTATATTGGTGCATGCAATTATTCCTCCCTAGGTGTAAGACCCTACGCTTGCTTTTGTTGAACCTCATCCAGTTTCTTACCGCCCAGCTCTCCAGCCTGTCCAGGTCTCGCTGAACGGCAGCGCAGCCTTCAGGCGTGTCAGCCAATCCTCCCGACTTCGTATCATCAGCAAACTTGCTGAGGGTGGCCACTGTCCCCTCATCAAGGTCATTGATGAAGACGTTGAACAAGACCGGACCCAGCACAGACCCCTGGGGGAC
>NW_011202497.1:0-932 GCF_000146605.3 Meleagris gallopavo
ACCCCAGAATGCCATTGGCCTTTTTGGCCACGAGGGCACACTGGCTGGCTCATGGCCAACCTGTCGTCCACCAGGACGCCCAGGTCCCTCTCTGCAGAGCTCCTCTCCAGCAGCTCATCCCCCAGCCTGTATTGGTGCATGCAATTATTCCTCCCTAGGTGTAAGACCCTACACTTGCTTTTGTTGAACCTCATCCAGTTTCTTACCGCCCAGCTCTCCAGCCTGTCCAGGTCTCGCTGAACGGCAGCGCAGCCTTCAGGCGTGTCAGCCAATCCTCCCGACTTCGTATCATCAGCAAACTTGCTGAGGGTGGCCACTGTCCCCTCATCAAGGTCATTGATGAAGACGTTGAACAAGACCGGACCCAGCACAGACCCCTGGGGGACACCACTGCTTACAGGTCTCCAGCCAGATTCTGCACCACCAACGACGACCCTCTGCGCTCTGCCACTCAGCCAGTTCTCAACCCACCTCACTGTCCACTCGTCTGTCCCACACTTCCTCAGCTGTGTTATAAGGATGTCGTGGGAGCCAGTATCAAAGGCCTTTCTAAAATCAAGGTAGACTGCATCTACCGCTCGTGCACAGTGCGCAGTGAGCGGTGAGGGTCTCCTCCTGGTGGCCGTGGGATGCAGAATCCTCATCTTCCCCGCGGAGGCTCGCAGTCTTTCTCCCTGTTCACTTCTGACCCTGCGGGAGGGGCAGCCCCCCTAGCCCCGTTTCAGCTCGCCCTGCGGACATCGAATCGCCTCGCTGCCAGGCGTCCTCGGGCTGTTCTCCAACCCTTCTGTTTGCGGCCTTCAGCCCCTCCTTATCCCACACCCGGAGTCTGCCATCCCTTATTTTTCTGTCATTCTTGCTCCTACAAGCTGTCTCTAACTCCTCCCTCTCCCCCCATCCTTAGTCCCTGCGAAGCCCTTTCCTCGCGTTTT
>NW_011202498.1:0-544 GCF_000146605.3 Meleagris gallopavo
CTGCTGCTTCCACCAAGAGCCTGGCTAAAGTCCTGGCACCGCACGCGACGACCGCAGTGCCACGCTGCAAGCGTTTGGGCACAGGACAACAAAAGCAGAGACCGCCTTCTGGTAGGGACAGCAGTGTCACTTACCCCGCTCCAAGGATAAGGGCACAACCAATGCAGCAACTCAGGGGGGCCCAGAAGGCCAACAGCATCTGGCAGTGGACTCGGCAAAAATAGAAGGAATAAAGATACCTTCATGTCCAGTAAGGTCCACGCCTTTCCGAAAAACTGGACACGTTCATTGTAGGAACATGGGCAGCCCAAAATGGCTACCGCATCTGGTGGTGCAGACGCCAATCCTAGAAAGAAGAAAGCTTCACATACAGCACTGAACAACGTCATGTGGAAAAGAATTCTGGTGAACTGAGAAACCCCAAGTCATGGACAGCACTCAGCACAAGCCTATTTGGGAGCCTACCTCTTCTTTGGGCATCACACGTGGTCAGAAGGCTACATTTGGATCCAGGAAACTCCAACAAAGCGCCAACGGGCAACAT
>NW_011202499.1:0-622 GCF_000146605.3 Meleagris gallopavo
AATGGCAGCGTGCCGGATGGTCTGGCCAAATAAAACAGATATTCCCCTAAACATAGGACTATGGTCCTCCATGGAGGACCTTCAAAACTACATTCGCGACTTAGGCATGAGAGAAGCAATATATGAAGACTCGTAGGATAGCCCGGATATGATCCAGTTCTCGGCGGGCATGCGAGATTTAATTTTACAAGAGGCCCCTTCCCACCTATATGGGACCTTGGTTTCGATATTAAACCCTCTGGTGACCTCGGAAACCGTAGTTCAGCAGGCTGCTCGGATAGTTGCTGATCTGGGGGAGACAGAACGCCTACGGACCAGGCGCAACATTCGCATGTTAGAAGAAGCTGAGGTCCTGCCGGTGACTAAAACCAAGACGCCGGCTATTCGAGCTCCTCGATCGGGACCCATAAGGGTTTCCCGAAAAACAAATGTTTAATGACCTAATTCGAGCTGCGGTCCAATTTGCTAAGATTGACCGCCAGCCCAACCATGTCCTTCTCCAGCTTTGGAGACAGCTAAAGGGCAATCAAACATTTCAAAACTACCCTAAGAAACCAAGGGTAAGAATTATAGAGAGGATACCAACAACAGCATGGAACCTAGAAGACTTCATTGTCCTAAT
>NW_011202500.1:0-558 GCF_000146605.3 Meleagris gallopavo
ACTCGTAGGATAGCCCGGATATGATCCAGTTCTCGGCGGGCATGCGAGATTTAATTTTACAAGAGGCCCCTTCCCACCTATATGGGACCTTGGTTTCGATATTAAACCCTCTGGTGACCTCGGAAACCGTAGTTCAGCAGGCTGCTCGGATAGTTGCTGATCTGGGGGAGACAGAACGCCTACGGACCAGGCGCAACATTCGCATGTTAGAAGAAGCTGAGGTCCTGCCGGTGACTAAAAGCAAGACGCCGGCTATTTGAGCTCCTCGATCGGGACCCATAAGGGTTTCCCAAAAACAAATGTTTAATGACCTAATTCGAGCTGCGGTCCAATTTGCTAAGATTGACCGCCAGCCCAACCATGTCCTTCTCCAGCTTTGGAGACAGCTAAAGGGCAATCAAACATTTCAAAAACTACCCTAAGAAACCAAGGGTAAGAATTATAGAGAGGATACCAACAACAGCATGGAACCTAGAAGACTTCATTGTTCCTAATAGGAAAAAAAGACCGCCTCAAGTGTCTCGGGCCACGACGCCTGAGCCATAGGAAGCAAAAGAA
>NW_011202501.1:0-893 GCF_000146605.3 Meleagris gallopavo
TTAATTCAGAATTCGAAAACCGTCTGACAAACCGATAAGGAAGCCTGGAGACTGGTCTGAACGTTGTGCTGTTTGTAAAATTAGCCATTCCATCTGGGATGTGAATGTCAAAATTCAGACCATACCACATTGCATACAGGTACCATGCAGGTGTCTCCGTCAATGCCCTTAAGTAGTTATATATGAACATAATTCCACAACAAGTAATTATGGCCTTGACAATTTGCCAATAGGTTGAGAGTAACATGACGGTTTGTAAGCCTTTACTCAACACCCCCACAATGAAAAGTGGGTTCATTGCTGGTGTCTATTAAAACAGGGGTTAATGAATTGAAACTGACAAGAAGAAGGAGGAAAAAAGGGAAAAAAAAAGAAAAAGGCACTACCCAGACTGAGCAGTGCTCAAAGTTTACAAATATCCCAGAACACTGGCAGCATGCCTAGTCTTTCAAGGTCAAGTTTTTCAGCACAGAAACCTAAACTACTGATAATGCTCCCTAACGAAGCTCTCTAAGAGCAGAGAGAGAGATTCGTTCTAAAAGCTAAGAAATAGAACTATGCCCGCATGCTCCACCAAAATCTGTCACGGAGTTAACGAGATCAATCTACACCCGTGACAGGGGGGCGGTAGGCTGCCCTCCCCTTCCCAGCCCACAAAATGGGAAAGAAGGGAGGAAAACAAAAAAAACAGCGGCAACAATCTATGGAGGAAAACTTAATTTTACTAATTATGATATCGGAATGCAAGATAACACAATATAATTCAATCTGATTGAAATTGAGACTAATAAATCAAATAAAACAGGAAAGAGAGAGAGAGAGAGAGAGAGTTCCGATACCGATTCAAACCTAGAAAGCTTGGAACGGCCAGGAAGCACCCTCCAGCACCCACT
>NW_011202502.1:0-470 GCF_000146605.3 Meleagris gallopavo
ATCGATCAACAATGGTAACGATATCTTGCTCACCTCTTACTCTTTCGGGACTTCTTGTTGCCCTCATTGGCATCGGTGACCGTGGTCTTACTGAGGGCCCCTCCCCTGGACTTAGGGGTGCTTCTTGTGGATCTTGGAGCCACCCCTCTGGACCTCTGTCCTCTTCTTTCTTCTCTTCTAATTGAGTCGAGATTCGTTTCATTTTCCGTCCTCTTACAGGGGCAACTGACATCAATTGTGGTGCTTCCTGTAGTTGATCAGGTTGGTCAGTTCCAATGCTCTCATCCTCCAGTTCAGCTTGGAGCCTGTCTCGTTCGATGATGAGAGTATCTAGCTCAGATTGGAGGGTGTCTTGTTGAGATTGAAGACTGTTGAGTTTGGATTGCAGGGAGTCTCTCTCAATTCGGAGGGCATCTCTCTCAGATTGGAGGCTGTTCTCTCGACCAGGAGACTCTCTCGCTCATTTTGCT
>NW_011202503.1:0-575 GCF_000146605.3 Meleagris gallopavo
ATTGGCATCGGTGACCGTGGTCTTACTGAGGGCCCCTCCCCTGGACTTAGGGGTGCTTCTTGTGGATCTTGGAGCCACCCCTCTGGACCTCTGTCCTCTTCTTTCTTCTCTTCTAATTGAGTCGAGATTCGTTTCATTTTCCGTCCTCTTACAGGGGCAACTGACATCAATTGTGGTGCTTCCTGTAGTTGATCAGGTTGGTCAGTTCCAATGCTCTCATCCTCCAGTTCAGCTTGGAGCCTGTCTCGTTCGATGATGAGAGTATCTAGCTCAGATTGGAGGGTGTCTTGTTGAGATTGAAGACTGTTGAGTTTGGATTGCAGGGAGTCTCTCTCAATTCGGAGGGCATCTCTCTCAGATTGGAGGCTGTTTCTCTCGACCAGGAGACTCTCTCGCTCATTTTGCACTGTTTCCCTGAGACCCTCCTTTTCAATTTCACAAACTCTCTCCCTCTCCAGGATAGTATTGAATAAGGCCCGGTAAGCATTAGCCAGGCCCCAAATAATTTGGGCCTCCTCAGATCTTCCTGAGCCGCGACATTCCTGTCTCAATATCTGTTTAAATTTTCTAGGGTC
>NW_011202504.1:0-636 GCF_000146605.3 Meleagris gallopavo
TCCCGGGAAGGCAAAACTGCACAGAGATGCACCAGCTGTGTTTGGCAGTGCCCTCCCAGCCTCACATTTCCTGCTCCCCGCTCCTCGTCCGATCCCACTGCTGAGCCAGGAACTCAGTGCCGCAGAGCACCGTGCAAAGCTGTGCCGGGACCTCCTCCCCTTCTTCTCCTGCAGCTCGGCGTGCAGCCTCACCTCCTCCTCTGGCAGAGCTGCTGATCCCACACGTGCCATCGGGATGCTCCTCTAACCCAGAGCTCTTTCCCACCCTGCCAAGAAAAAGCAAACCAACCCCCCACCACCAGCACGGCTCCGCAGCAGGGAATGCACACAGCTTCACGCCGCTCCGCTTCGCCCTGTCCTTCCTAAGAGACCAAAGGAGCACTGATTGAAATTGGTACAAAGCACAGCAGCGTCACTTTAAAACGCACGTTGTGTTTTCGTTGTCAGGGCTATTACAGCCCAAAGGTTGTCATAAAGTTCGTGTAAAGGAGGATAAAACACAGACGTTCCACACACAAAAGCAAAGAGGAAAGGCTGCGAGGGGGTTTCCCAATGAGAAGTACGATTCCAGAAAGGGACGCGTACAGAGAACCCAGAGGGACAGCGAGGCACAGGGAACAATGACTGCTACAAACC
>NW_011202505.1:0-649 GCF_000146605.3 Meleagris gallopavo
TGCATTCAGAATCACAGAACCATGGGATTTTGTAATTTCTTTTTGCAAACCTTAATTTCGCAACACCAAGAAGTTATTCCAGCTTTGGTATCTGGCAAACTTGGTATATAAGTGAGTAACTGTAATCGTAAAGTTGTAGAAGCACGGAGGTGGAGAAATTAATTCTCTTCTTGTCACTCTCTGTACTGTACCCCCGTGGTTGTCAACATGTAATGCAATACTGAAATTTCAGCTGAAAAATTGAAAGCTGTCCTTCACTTTTGTCTCTAGATTGTGCTTCTCTGAGGCTGAGAAAGGAGGATCTGGGTTTTTAAAATATCTGCTTGGTTTGGGTTCTTCTTTATGCAGCTGCTGTGTCAGCTCATGATGATGCAATAGGACCTGTAGTTACCCTTGCTGTCTGTAACTCAAACCTGCCAGATTCCTACTGTTAGCTCTATCAAGTTAAAAACACAGCTTATTGAGGAAATGACTGGGTGTTGAATCCATAGATTACCACTGTGTCTTTAAAGGTTATTTTAGGCAACCTATTTTCAGGCCACTCATCAAATTCTTAAAAAACAAACAAACAAACAAACAAACAAAGAAACAAAAACAGCTAAAATTGTTGTTTAAATCACACTGAGGAACAATAAATCCAAATAGATTA
>NW_011202506.1:0-603 GCF_000146605.3 Meleagris gallopavo
ATTGTGCTTCTCTGAGGCTGAGAAAGGAGGATCTGGGTTTTAAAATATCTGCTTGGTTTGGGTTCTTCTTTATGCAGCTGCTGTGTCAGCTCATGATGATGCAATAGGACCTGTAGTTACCCTTGCTGTCTGTAACTCAAACCTGCCAGATTCCTACTGTTAGCTCTATCAAGTTAAAAACACAGCTTATTGAGGAAATGACTGGGTGTTGAATCCATAGATTACCACTGTGTCTTTAAAGGTTATTTTAGGCAACCTATTTTCAGGCCACTCATCAAATTCTTAAAAAACAAACAAACAAACAAACAAACAAAGAAACAAAAACAGCTAAAATTGTTGTTTAAATCACACTGAGGAACAATAAATCCAAATAGATTAGAATAATAAAATAGATTTAAAAAAAAAACCAAAACAGGGATCACTAATCACAGGCGTAGAAAAATAGTGAAATGACATCTACACTTATACCTGAATAAGTGAGTGAGTGAGTGAATGAATGAATGAATGAATGAATGAGTGAATGAGTGAGTGAGTGAATGAATGAGTGAATGAGTGAATGAATGAATGAATGAATGAATGAATGAATGAATGAATGAATGAATG
>NW_011202507.1:0-460 GCF_000146605.3 Meleagris gallopavo
GCTGGCTTGTGTCCAGCTCCCACCCACCAGTACACCCAGGCCTTATGGAGCAGGACTACGCTCAGTCCTTTCATCCCCTAGCATGTTTTGGTGGTGGGTGTTCCCTCATCCCAGCTACTGACCCTGCACTTGGATTTGTGCCCACTGCTCAGCCTGTTGAGGTCTCTGTCGATGGCATCCCGTCCCTCTGCTGTGTCACTGCACCCACAGCTTGGTGTCCTTAGGGTGCACTCAACCCCACTGTTGATGTCCCTGATGAAGGGGAAACCCAGATGCTTGTACAAACTGGGCGTAGAAGCCCTTGGAGCAGCCCTGCGGAGGACTCGGGGAGTCCTGGGTGGACAAAGACGCTCGGACATAAGCCAGTAGTGTGTCACTTGCAGCCCAGAAGGCCAACTGTATCCTGGGCTGCATTCAAAGAGGAGCGACCAGCAGGGAGAGGGAGGTGATTGTCCCCCTC
>NW_011202508.1:0-1048 GCF_000146605.3 Meleagris gallopavo
GAAGCCCTTGGAGCAGCCCTGCGGAGGACTCGGGGAGTCCTGGGTGGACAAAGACGCTCGGACATAAGCCAGTAGTGTGCACTTGCAGCCCAGAAGGCCAACTGTATCCTGGGCTGCATTCAAAGAGGAGCGACCAGCAGGGAGAGGGAGGTGATTGTCCCCCTCTACTCGGCTCTGGTGTGCGGCCCCATGTGCAGCACTGCGTCCAGGCCTGGGGCTCCAGCACGGGAATGATGTGGAGCTTTTGGAGCAGGTCCAGAGAAGGGCCACGAAGATGATCAGAGGGCTGGAGCACCTCTCTTAGAAAGAAATGTTGACAGAACTGGGATTGTTTCTGTGGGAGAAGAGAAAGCTCTGGAGATAGCTCATGACAGCCTTCCAAGACTCGAAGGGAGCGTATAAGCAGGAGGGGGCAACGGCTGTTTAGGAGGGTGGATAGCGATAGGACAAGGGGAAATGGTTTTCAAGTGAGACAGGGGAGGTTTAGGTTGGTTATTAGGATGCAGCTTTTCACGCACAGGGTGGTGACGCACTGGAATGTGTGCTTGAGAGTCGCTTCCAGGATGATCTGCTCCATGATCCGTGACCAGCCCAGAGGTGAGACTGACGTGCTGGTAGTTCCCCGCGTCACACTTTCTATCCTTCCTGAGAGGTGTGCTGTCACCTTTTTTCTCCTCAGCAGGGACTTGACCTGACTGCCTCGACTTCTGAAATACCATGGAGAGTGGCTCGGTGACTGCAGCGGTGAATTCCCTCGGAACTCTGGGACTCATCTCGTCAGGACCGAAAGACTCCTGGCTGTTTGGGTCCTCAGGTGGTCCAGAACCTGATCTCCCATGGCAGTGTGGGATGGGAAGGGGTGTGTGGGACTGAGGAAGCAATGGCAGTCCCCACCTCACCAAAGCAAAGATGAGGGCTGTGCATAATGAGCAGTTCTCAGACAAGATGGAAGCAAAAATGGTGTTGGGTAGCTGAGCCTTCTCTGGTGGTAAGCAACATGGTGCACAGAGTGCAGCCATGTGCTCCGAGCAAGGAGCACAGGTTTGTG
>NW_011202509.1:0-508 GCF_000146605.3 Meleagris gallopavo
AGTACCAGCTATAGGCTCGGAGAACACCAGCATCCAGCTCACACAACCAGCTGCACACCACAGAATCACAGAATCACAGAATTGTAGGGGTTGGAAGGGACCTCTAGAGATCATCGAGACCAACCCCCTGCCAAAGCAGGTTCCCTACACCAGGTCGCACAGGTAGGCGTCCAGGCGAGACTTGAGTATCTCCAGAGAAGGAGACTCCACAACCTCCCTGGGCAGCCCGTTCCAGTGCTCCGTCACCTCACCGTGAAGAAGTTCTTACGCACATTCGTGCGAAACTTCCTGTGCTGCAGCTGATGTCCGTTTCCCCTCGTCCTGTCTCCACGTACCACTGAAAAGAGACTGGCCTCACCACTATGGCCGCCACACCTCAGATATTTATAAACCTGGATCAGGTCCCCTCTCAGTCGTCTTTTCAAGGCTAAACAGACCCAGTTCACTCAGCCTTTCTCCATAGGGGAGATGCTCCAGGCCTTCACCATCTTTGTGGCCCTCCACTGGT
>NW_011202510.1:0-714 GCF_000146605.3 Meleagris gallopavo
CACAGAATCACAGAATCACAGAATTGTAGGGTTGGAAGGGACCTCTAGAGATCATCGAGACCAACCCCTGCCAAAGCAGGTTCCCTACACCAGGTCGCACAGGTAGGCGTCCAGGCGAGACTTGAGTATCTCCAGAGAAGGAGACTCCACAACCTCCCTGGGCAGCCCGTTCCAGTGCTCCGTCACCTCACCGTGAAGAAGTTCTTACGCACATTCGTGCGAAACTTCCTGTGCTGCAGCTGATGTCCGTTTCCCCTCGTCCTGTCTCCACGTACCACTGAAAAGAGACTGGCCTCACCACTATGGCCGCCACACCTCAGATATTTATAAACCTGGATCAGGTCCCCTCTCAGTCGTCTTTTCAAGGCTAAACAGACCCAGTTCACTCAGCCTTTCTCCATAGGGGAGATGCTCCAGGCCTTCACCATCTTTGTGGCCCTCCACTGGACTCTTTCCAAGAGATCCCTGTCTTTTTTGTAATGGGGAGCCCAGAACTGGACACAGTACTCCAGATGAGGCCTTACCAGGGCAGAGCAGAGGGGGAGGATCACCTCCCTCGACCTGCTGGACACGCTCTTCTTAATGCACCCCAGAATGCCATTGGCCTTTTTGGCCACGAGGGCACACTGCTGGCTCATGGCCAACCTGTCGTCCACCAGGACGCCCAGGTCCCTCTCTGCAGAGCTCCTCTCCAGCAGCTCATCCCCCAGCCTG
>NW_011202511.1:0-549 GCF_000146605.3 Meleagris gallopavo
GGAGCATTTTCCATCTGCCACATTCTGCATCTAGGAGTAAGGATTAGCACAAAGGGTTTCCTGCAGTCCTGCAGAAATGGACAAAGGCCTGCTTACAAATGGACAAAGTCTCAGTGCACAACACAGTTCATACCAGACTAAGAAGCCACGTCACTTGATTAACACGCTCAGGTTGTTAAGCACTCTGAAAGGAAACAGAACCAACTGCTGAATTCAAATCAGCAGGGCTCCGACATTTCCTCCTGATTCTGGAAGAGCAAATTCTGAGAGGAGGTGCACAACTTTGCTCTTCCTAGACATGAGAAGAGCTGGCACTTAATAACATTCCTTTCTGGGAAATCAAACCATGTATTTATATTTTTACTGCAGGTAGCATAGGGAGCAGCCAGTTGAGGAACCACACACAAAAATTAGCCCACGGGCAAGTAAATGCTTCTCCTTCAACTCTGTATGCTCTCACATTATAGAATCAGGCTACAGTGCCACATAGGTCAACCAAGCGTAGAACCAAATCCACAAAATCCTGGTGGAAACAGCAGCAACAAAGGG
>NW_011202512.1:0-918 GCF_000146605.3 Meleagris gallopavo
TGCTGCCTCCACGAGAGATGCGACTTCTGCGCTACCTACCCAGAGGAGTCTGGGGCTGCTAGCCAGAACAAACATCTCTCTGGACGAGGGACAGCGCTCCTAGTCATGCTGGGCAGGAGGTAAGGGTAGCTACCGGGCATGGATCTACCCAGCCATCAGACGAGAAGCCTGAAGACCACCACAAGGGAAGAAGCAAGGACAGCCAGGAGGCGTGAACCCAATTGTCTCTGCAATAGAAAAACACCTGCAAATCCATCAAGCGCCGCAGGAAAGCCGAGAGACGAGGCTTGAGTGAAACAAGTCGGGAAAGAAAAAGACAAAAACAATCAAGGGAGATCACATAAGGGAAGTGAAGGCAACGTCAGAGCAAAGGGACGGGACAGGCGCCAACCAAGGGAAAGGAAGCGAAGGAAAAGGAGCGTGAAAAGAATGGAAAAAAAAGCAAAAAGCCAGGGAAAGCCAAAGAAAATTCATTTCCTAGGAGGAGGAAAGGAGTGTATCGAGCAAGGAATGAAAAGCATGCAAAGAAAGGAATTGCGTAGTAAAGAACCAACACCAACAAAAAACAAACAATGCAAAGCCAAGCAAGAGGAGCAGCAGAGAAAAGGCATCTACAAATGCAAGGGTAGTAGAGAAAAGAATTCAGCAAAACTGAAGCAACGCAAGGCAAAAACCAGTGACAAAGAGAAAGAGAAAGGAAATGCTAAAAATGCAAAGGAAAACACCACCGAGAGAAAGGGCCAAATCGGAGAGCTTGGCACATCACACCAAAAGAGCAGCCAAGGAGGGAAGAAAGAAACTTGCAGCATCCTAGCAAATAACACACACAAACTTCCTCCTGCAAAGGACAATTCAAAGAAAGCAAGTGGAAAAAGCCAACTAGGGAGGACCCATTCGGACGTCCTACAAAACCTCCCC
>NW_011202513.1:0-680 GCF_000146605.3 Meleagris gallopavo
CCCTGGAACTTCTTAGTTTGGTCTGGCTCCTGGTTCTCCTTCGCAGTCCAGGTGAGTCAGGATAATCTGACTCCTCTGTATCATCGCACTCTATCCCCTTATCTTCTACTGGAGCCTCTACTGGAGCCTGGGGTGCAGAGGCAGGTTGGGGAGCCGCAAGAAGCTCAGGGGATACATAAGGAGGAGGGGACCAGGGGATTTCTTCCTCCTTTCTCATCTTTTCTTTTTGTCTCTTTTCTTTAAGGTTAAATAGAAAAGTTCGGGTTCCTGGCACAGTCCGTAGACTAGCGTATTCGCTTTCCTCATCGCTAAATGGCTTTTTAGAATTAACATCAATATTTAAGGCCTGGCATATCCAGTCCTCAAAGGATCCAAATATCAGCCAGAATAAACTATCTGCCCTGATTTGTTTTTCCCCCCAAACCTCCATACAATAACGGACCGTTTTCTCTTTGCTCTTTCCTTTCCTCGAGGGAAAGTTTCCCCAGTACTCAATCATAAGTCCTAGTGGGCTATCCGGCGGTATATCTGGTAGTCTCCCCTTGGGACCACCCATGGGATCAGAAGGCTTGCTCTTCTTCTGTCCCATCTTCTGGAGTGCTCTCCTTTCACTCTCACACTTGCTCCCCTTATTCGTGACCCACGCCCTCGCGGGCTATGGGAACTGCACTACTAAAAGG
>NW_011202514.1:0-1128 GCF_000146605.3 Meleagris gallopavo
GCAGGGTTGGAACTGGATGAGCATTGTGGTCCTTTGCAACTGCGACCATTCTAGGATTTTATGATCTCTCATTTCTGTGTGGTGGCCATCGTTTGTTTGGCAGTAATGACAAACAGAAGTTGTTTGGTTTTGTTTTGGTTGGTGGTGGTTGCGGTGGGTAATGACAAAGCAAGTGTCACTATGCATCTGGAGAAATAACTGAGCAAACGGGAGAGAATGAGAAGAAAGAGGTGCTGACAGCAGTGCTGTCTCAGAAGCCATTGTGGAAGCATGAGAGAGGGCAACATGGGCAGCTGATGGCAGCAGGGTGATTGATATGTGTCTGTGGGAATAAATGGTGGTGACTTAGAGCTGAGTGAATTCCTTCGAGAAGCAGAAACTGTGTCTCAGCTTTTGCTGGAGATAGCATTTTGTTTGCTAATACACCTTTGCTCGGCAGAATTTAGAGCTGTCAGGCAGATTGGGGTTCACCTACCATGTGGGTGGGAACAGGACTGTAATGTTTTTGTGAGTGCGCTGCAGTTTAAACATCAGTTTCTGTTGTGGTTGTAGAACAGTGTCTTTGTTTTTGGGGGTGGCATGGGCTGACAGGACAACGCTGCTCCTGGTGTCTGTGAAATCAACACACAATCTGTTGTTGTAGGGACGGAGCCTGAGCGGCCTGGGGATGGTGCTGGGCATGGGGGAAAACGGAAAGCCTCCCCAGGTAAGAAGCTCTTGTGAGCTGTGGTTGGCTTCTGCCTCTAAATGGGGCTGCATGAAGGACTGTGTGTGATGGAGGAGAGGGGAAAGGGCACTGCAGATCTGTGCTGACTGCAGAAATGGCACAACACTGTAGCAGCAGAAAGGCAAACTGAAGAAACTACGCTTGAAGACCAGAAGTTTAGGTTGACTGTGCTAAAATCTTCCTGCAAGGAGATGCTCTTCAAGTATTTCTTGTTTCCTTTCTGTCAGAAGCTGATGCAAAAGCGGCCTTCCTGTGAAGTGCAGCCGAGGAGCAGGAGTGTGGCACATGACCTAAGAGAGGTACAGACACACAGCAGGCATCTGGGTTTGGTGCGGCTGTCTTTCTAGTTAGGCTTTCTGTCCTTCCCGGACTGTGTTGCATGTTGCTTGAGGTCTTAAAAA
>NW_011202514.1:2845-3875 GCF_000146605.3 Meleagris gallopavo
GAGGGTGGGAAAGTTACAAGACTAATTTGGGAATCTCTCTAAGGGATGTTAGAACCTGCAATAAGTGGTTTGGATAGTCAGTATCTGAGTCTGTGCCTCAGACACCACAGTGGGGTGGGTGTGAGAGTATGTTAGAGCGTGCCAGAAGATACGGGGATGTCCTTGGAGTGCAGTTGGGCATATTTGGAAATATTTGGAAAGAGCTGAAGAGGCCTGGAGCACACTGAGGAGCTGTGAGAAGGCACTAGGGTGCTGTGAGATGTCTCTTGGTCTCCCTGCAGCACACACAATTGCTCTGGGGCACGTCTGGATGTCTGCAGAGCAAAGTGTGGGGCCCTGAGAAACCTCTGTGGCACATTAGGGGGCACTGGAAGCCAGAGGTCAACAGGGGAGCCCTTGGGCAGCCCTTGGTAAGGCTCAATGGGGCCTGGAGTGGAGGAGCAGCTCGTGCTGGTTGCACCTGCTTGGCTGGGAGCTGCTTGGCTGGGAGGTGATGCCTTGGTTTACTTAATTTAAGTACCAGATGATCATTAAATAACACTATTCAACATTCGTTAGAGATTATTTTTTCCCAAAGTTCTGTCACGCAGCTGTTGCAGCTTTGCTAAATAGGCTGAGTTTCTTCAAAATGCCACTGCTGCTCCTAAAGCACTCGAAGTGCGTTTGGGGGGAGTGATAAAACGGCTCTGACAGACTCATCGTTAAGATGCGTTAGGCGCCAATCCAGGCCTCGCTGGGCTGCATAAATTCAGTTTCACCACCGCATTGCGCCTCCCTTCGGCGCTGCAGCGGAGCCGGAGACACACCCAACATGGCGGCGGTGTGTCAGCGGGTCCCGTTTTACCTTCCTCCCGTCACGCAGTGGGCGACAAGAGCAGTTCCGGTTTCGGCGCGGCGGTGATTGGTCCATCCTGTCCCCTGACCGGAAGCGAGCGTTCCGCCGCGAAGTTGAAACGCGAGGTGCCGGCCGGGCCGCGCTCCGTGCAGCTGCCGGCTGCCCCGCTCGATTTCGGCCCGGCGCTGCGGTCCC
>NW_011202515.1:0-705 GCF_000146605.3 Meleagris gallopavo
AAGGACAGCCGTCAGATGGCTTTGAACACCTCGTGTCTGCCTGCCTGACCAGGAGAACGGCACCGTTGTGTGGCTCAGCTGAGCCCATCGGGCAGATGTGTGTGAGCTGAGTCCTCAGGGTCCCAAGGGAGTGGGAATTCGCTGCAACACTGCAGGCACAATCAGGGTAACTTAGTTTCAGCAAGTTCTGTGTTTCTAATAATGGAAAACAAACAAACAAACAACACCCAAACAATTATGATAGGTGCTGCAAAAGAAACTCCTCTTCACCTTTCAGATGGAAAGTCAATGACTGTGTGCAATTTCTCCTGTAAAAGTGTGGGGCCTTCTTCCACTTCAGTGTCTCTGCTGTCTGACACAACGGGAGCTGCTGTGGCCTCGTGTCCGTGCCTGTGCCTCCTCCTGGGTGAGCAGCTTTGTGGAAGGAGAAGACACCCACAGGGACTTGGGCCATAATATAAAGGACTGTGTCCTGTAAAGGAAAAGCACAGGTCAGAGGGAGGATCAGCAAGCAGGAGCACGGCCATCGCAGATCTGGGGGAGGTGCTGTATTTTGCTAAGTCTTGGCTATCCTCGCCACTGGAAGATGATGTCAAAATAACCATTCTGTTTGACAGATTCACCCTTTGGATCTCTAATAAAAAAACCCACTTAAACAGAATGAAGACCAGAAAGGTGTGCAGATGTATGTGTACATGGCAGGCC
>NW_011202516.1:0-634 GCF_000146605.3 Meleagris gallopavo
TCCTGTAAAAGTGTGGGGCCTTCTTCCACTTCAGTGTCTCTGCTGTCTGACACAACGGGAGCTGCTGTGGCCTCGTGTCCGTGCCTGTGCCTCCTCCTGGGTGAGCAGCTTTGTGGAAGGAGAAGACACCCACAGGGACTTGGGCCATAATATAAAGGACTGTGTCCTGTAAAGGAAAAGCACAGGTCAGAAGGAGGATCAGCAAGCAGGAGCACGGCCATCGCAGATCTGGGGGAGGTGCTGTATTTTGCTAAGTCTTGGCTATCCTCGCCACTGGAAGATGATGTCAAAATAACCATTCTGTTTGACAGATTCACCCTTTGGATCTCTATAAAAAAACCCAACTTAAACAGAATGAAGACCAGAAAAGGTGTGCAGATGTATGTGTACATGGCAGGCCATGCCAAGAGGCCCAGGGAAGAGGTAAATGAAAGACATTGCCTTGTACTCACTGAGCACTTCTCATACGGTCAGCAGAGGGTTTGGGAGCTCCCTGAAGTTCATTTTGCAGAGGGAGCTCACGCTGCAAATGTCACAGCCATAGCTGTCCTGGGCTAGGTCAGGAATCTGCTCGGAGTCGAATCCACGGCTGGAGAGAAGGACACAACAATGGCAGAGGGGGTTGAAAAAGAGG
>NW_011202517.1:0-988 GCF_000146605.3 Meleagris gallopavo
CACTGAACAGAGCATTTATGAAGACCAACACGTGGATGTGAGCGCAGTGAGGCTTCAGCAGTGGCAACAGCGATGCAAAAGACCAAACCACCCAAACAGCCAGTATTGTTTTTTTTCTTTTTAAACAAGCACAGCATGCAGGCACTCGTTCAACACTGGAAAAAAAGCATAGCTAATGGTGGTAACCGTGTTGAAAACCAGAGTTTTGTAGCTGAGAATTCACTCTATGTATCTGTTGTCATTTCTATGCAAATAAATAGGAGGCATTCCTTTCAGAGCAATCTACGTACATCATCAATGAGCCATCATCCTAATAATGCAGTAATACTAATAATAGGAACAGAAAAAAACAGATTCTCAGAATACCTTTTGTGGGGATGGAACAACAAAACCAACGCTGCAGTCAGCTGCAGTTATTCCCCCGGAATGAACTGATACCAGCAGAAAGGTCATGGCCACTTCCGACACTCAAACTGTACCAGCATTTCAGAGCATGCAGCCTTGGCATAAACCCTAAGGATAAACCAAATGGCATCTCTGTTCCAGCAATTTTTTCCTTCAATATACGTGAATAGACTGGAGGTACTAATCCCACCAGTTCAGTTCTACCATTGTGTCTTACGGTGAGAAGAAAGCAGGATGTTTAAGACTCTGTCAGGCACAGAACCTCCAGCACTGGAGGCAGCAGTTCTGAATTCTCGGTATCTTGTCATCATTTGTGCGCATGCACAAGAAACAGTGCAACTCACTGTACAAGGGCAACCAAATGTATTCAAGGCATACTTGCACAGGACTCTGAGGTAGAAAGCTGCTCGCTGAGGCGAAGATGAGAAATGAGGCAGGGGAAGCCTAACAGATTGAGAGTGATGAAGTGTCTGAATAAAGAAAGGAACAGAAGGAATAGACATTACTGGATTCTATCAGACGCCAATATTCATTTGAAAAACATACTGGACACGTAGAGTAAAAAGCAACACAGGATCAACCT
>NW_011202518.1:0-516 GCF_000146605.3 Meleagris gallopavo
AAGAAACAGTGCAACTCACTGTACAAGGGCAACCAAATGTATTCAAGGCATACTTGCACAGGACTCTGAGGTAGAAAGCTGCTCGCTGAGGCGAAGATGAGAAATGAGGCAGGGGAAGCCTAACAGATTGAGAGTGATGAAGTGTCTGAATAAAGAAAGGAACAGAAGGAATAGACATTACTGGATTCTATCAGACGCCAATATTCATTTGAAAAAACATACTGGACACGTAGAGTAAAAAGCAACACAGGATCAACCTGCAACTATTTATTCCACTGTCTCAGTGATGGTAGCTATTATACAAAACTCTATGTATTTCTAATAAAAAAAACCACAAAATTTCCTCCTCCAGTGTGTAATCAAATTAAGTTCATTTATGAGTTTAGTTAGAAAAAAAGACTTCTGCTGGTCTCGGTAACACAGCTACAAAAGCACTGTACAGGATATTCGCAGATATGGCGTAAGCCAAAAGTTTGGAACAGAACACTTCCTTGTTGATTCTGCTTTTTGTTGGTG
>NW_011202519.1:0-512 GCF_000146605.3 Meleagris gallopavo
CATTTATGAGTTTAGGTAGAAAAAAAGACTTCTGCTGGTCTCGGTAACACAGCTACAAAAGCACTGTACAGGATATTCGCAGATATGGCGTAAGCCAAAAGTTTGGAACAGAACACTTCCTTTGTTGATTCTGCTTTTGTTGATGTACATTACCATAGCTTTGATTATGGCAGTAAGGTTTCCTGGGCCATCGGTCAGAGTGCAGAGCGTCCAGCTCCTTCGAAGCGTCCGTCCGCTCACACGTACAACCAGCCTGGCTGAGTAAACTACGCTGAGCTGAAATAGAACAGAAATCAGAAGAAAATAATTGCATCTTAGTAATTGCATCTGGGACTAAGAGTGGATCCAGCTGTGCTGAGGAACCTTACCTCTGTGGTTGGAAGAGTTCAGACAGCCATGGGGTTCGCTCTGATCCTCACGACACAGCAGGAGAGCTGTGTGCTGTGGGTGTGTGTACCCTGTCCTCTAGGTGGAAAACAACCAAGTGCATCCAGCCATGTCCAGTCTTGTTA
>NW_011202520.1:0-567 GCF_000146605.3 Meleagris gallopavo
ATGGATCTATACCATCTGTATATCCATTGATTAAACAATTGGCGAGCCAGGCAATTGTTTGATGTAAATCCACTTTACATCATGTCTCTTTTATGGGGTTTCTATAAATGGGTCAAGGGGGAGAACACCATTCCCCTAGTTAAAATGATCCCCGGGCAGATCCCAGGGTTTCTGGGATCTCCTTCTTATCAACTGGCAACTATAATTGAGAAATGGGGTCCCCTGCGTACTTTGGGGAGTATTTCCCCAGTACGCTTAGCAGAATACTTTCAGGGACTGGACAAAGATGTCTTAACTACGAAGGAAAGGCAATTAGCTGCATCCACAGTGGCATGGCCACTGCTGAATGCTTTAAATCAAGCAGAGACAAGATCAGGTAGTTTAGAAAATGAAAATCAGCTCCTAAAAGCTCGGATTGACAAATTGGAGCAAGAACTTAATGTATTGATGGGAAAAAAACCAGTTTTACAGTCTCTAGGCCAGGTCCGTAGTATTTCAATAGACGATAGTCATATCTCTGAAGTAGCGGACCTGGTTCAAGAGGAAAACGGGAGTTCCAAAATCAGA
>NW_011202521.1:0-587 GCF_000146605.3 Meleagris gallopavo
AATTGGAGCAAGAACTTAATGTATTGATGGGAAAAAAACCAGTTTTACAGTCTCTAGGCCAGGTCCGTAGTATTTCAATAGACGACAGTCATATCTCTGAAGTAGCGGACCTGGTTCAAGAGGAAAACGGGAGTTCCAAATCAGACCTAGAGGTTCCAGTCATGGCGGATCCCCTGCAACTCCGTCCTATTATAACTCAAAAAACGAAAAAGGTGCAAGATAGACCGGCAGGGTGCCCCCTGACCAATGGCCCCCTGCCGAAACGTATTTGCATGTGACAGCCAGACCATACACTCCTACTAATGGACCTGGTGCAGCGATTTTGGCAGAGGCCGAGAGAGAGTATACCTGCATGGCTGCTCAGGTTATGGGATTCGGGAGCAGAAAGTGTTATGGTTAATGGGCCGGAAATGTCAAAGCTGGCCACCATAGCATTACATCCTGCTGTCAGGCAGAGACTATACGCTGCCATCCAGTATAGCAATGGAGAAACCCACTCAAATAATAGATTTGGTTAATGGGCAGCGTGCCGGATGGTCTGGCCAAATAAAACAGATATTCCCCTAAACATAGGACTATGGTCCTCA
>NW_011202522.1:0-603 GCF_000146605.3 Meleagris gallopavo
CATCGAACGTTATATAACGTAATCATGGTCTTCTTAAGGCTGCCCTGAAGACAGACTCCCAGTCTCTGCAGGGGTGACAAAGAGACTGTAGGAAACCTTGCGAGACCTGAATGAAAGACCCCGAGATGGTAGACCCAGTGCCCTGAGAATGTTGCAGACGACGTGGGCTACCCCGCTTAGGATCCATATGACGGGCACTGATCATCAGGTAAGACCCCTGATTGGTAAAGAAAATAATCTTCTGCTCCCTGCCCCTGAGAAGTTAGAGCCTGGCACCCACAGAATAAAATGGCCATGGAAGGTGCAGGTAGGACTCAAGTGGTGTGGCCTACTTGCACCTTGGGGGAGATTGTTGGAGGTGGGAGGCTCAGGAGTCCCCTCCAGTAATAGGTACGTGGCCTACTGGCGCGGTGGTCAACACTCCGATTTTCATTGCTAAAGGGACTCCCATCATGTCCCTATGGCAGATCAGGACACCTCCTTGCTGCCTGATATTATGATGCAGCCGCAACCATCCGGCCGGAAAAGGTGGTACAGGCGGCCAGGACGTGCCCCTGTACAAGCGGAACTGTTGACCCAGGATAGAAACACGGCCTGTATTTT
>NW_011202522.1:2681-3469 GCF_000146605.3 Meleagris gallopavo
GAACAAGTAGCAGAACACGACTGATTTCTACTTCTTCAGCACAAATCGGGAGCACGCAGGTACATATCAGTGTCAGTACCGGGCGTCTTGGCCAGGAATGCCATCCAAGGAGAGTGATCCTGTGGAGCTGGTGCTGACAGGTGTGGGCCCTGGGGACAGCAGGTGGCTCTGGTTGATCCCAACAGGACCGTGTCCCACAGCTGTACCCTCCATTCATGCGGATCGACATTTCCTGCCTCCCAGCATTTCCCTGAGCCCTGAGGAATGTGTGGAGATAGGGACCAATGTCACCATCCAGTGCTGGAACAAGGACTATGGGGCCACCTTCCTCCTGCACAAGGACGGCTGCTCAGCCCCCATCCAGCGCCAGCACCTCCATGTGGTGGGCACAGCCACCTTCACCATCTTTGGGGTGACCCCAGCTGACAGCGGCACCTACAGGTGCTCCTACCGCCCCTGGGCTTACCCCTTTGTGTCCTCACCCCTTGGCAATAACGTGACTCTGGAGGTGACTCCCACACCTGCACCCCCAGGTGGGTCTGAACCCCATTTGGGTACCCCTGGTGCCGCCCAGGAGTGGCTGTGTCACCTCCTGTCCCTGTAGAGGTGGTGGTTGGGGATGCGATAACCCAAACACCCGGACCACACAGGTGCTGCAGACAGTTCCCATGGGAACCCGGTGGTGGCAGTGGCTGGGGGCTGCACTGCTGCCTTTGTCTTCATCCTCATCTTTGTCGTCTTCCGCCTCCTTGCTGCCCGCAGATGTCGGATACGGAGAGGTGAGAGCC
>NW_011202523.1:0-579 GCF_000146605.3 Meleagris gallopavo
AGGCCTCATCGAACGTTATATAACGTAATCATGGTCTTCTTAAGGCTGCCCTGAAGACAGACTCCCAGTCTCTGCAGGGGTGACAAAGAGACTGTAGGAAACCTTGCGAGACCTGAATGAAAGACCCCGAGATGGTAGACCCAGTGCCCTGAGAATGTTGCAGACGACGTGGGCTACCCCACTTAGGATCCAAATGACGGGCACTGATCATCAGGTAAGACCCCTGATTGGTAAAGAAAATAATCTTCTGCTCCCTGCCCCTGAGAAGTTAGAGCCTGGCACCCACAGAATAAAATGGCCATGGAAGGTGCAGGTAGGACCCAAGTGGTGTGGTCTACTTGCACCTTGGGGGAGATTGTTGGAGGTGGGAGGCTCAGGAGTCCCTCCGGTAATAGGTACGTGGCCTACTGGCGCGGTGGTCAACACTCCGATTTTCATTGCTAAAGGGACTCCCATCATGTCCCTATGGCAGATCAGGACACCTCCTTTGCTGCCTGATATTATGATGCAGCCGCAACCATCCGGCCGGAAAATGTGGTACAGGTGGCCAGGACGTGCCCCTGTACAAGCGGAACTGTT
>NW_011202524.1:0-461 GCF_000146605.3 Meleagris gallopavo
GATAGAAAAGATGGTTCAGATGTGGATCTTCAGATGTGGATCTTCAGTGATGGGTCGTCGAGGGTTGTTGTTCACTTGACGACAACACAAACTTGTTTATAAGTCCAAAGGAGGCTGAGTCAGCTCAGTCAGCGTGGGCAGGACTGGACAGGACATCCCCCGCCTTTGGGGGAGCCCCGCTTTGATTTTTTGGTGGCAGACTCAGCAAGGATCTAGTCCTCCTGTGCACCAGTGGCACAGCAGCAGAGGTGCGCTCCTGGGGCAGGCTGGTCTCGGAGCTGGAGGGAGCTTTCAGCGCGCCCTGTTGTTCTTCCTCACCACTTGGAGGCTGCGCTGCCTGTGCTGGAGCCAGCTCTGATGCTTCTCCCTTCTTTTCTTGGGGCTCCTTTTGGGCAGAAGACGCCCCCGGGATCGCTGGCAGCTGACTGAAAGGACAGAGTGGGAGAGGTCTGCCTCTACAC
>NW_011202525.1:0-486 GCF_000146605.3 Meleagris gallopavo
CAGATGTGGATCTTCAGATGTGGATCTTCAGTGATGGGTCGTCGAGGGTTGTTGTTCACTTGACGACAACACAAACTTGTTTATAAGTCCAAAGGAGGCTGAGTCAGCTCAGTCAGCGTGGGCAGGACTGGACAGGACATCCCCCGCCTTTGGGGGAGCCCCGCTTTGATTTTTTGGTGGCAGACTCTGCAAGGATCTAGTCCTCCTGTGCACCAGTGGCACAGCAGCAGAGGTGCGCTCCTGGGGCAGGCTGGTCTCGGAGCTGGAGGGAGCTTTCAGCGCGCCCTGTTGTTCTTCCTCGCCACTTGGAGGCCGCGCTGCCTGTGCTGGAGCCAGCTCTGATGCTTCTCCCTTCTTTTCTTGGGGCTCCTTTTGGGCAGAAGACGCCCCCGGGATCGCTGGCAGCTGACTGAAAGGACAGAGTGGGAGAGGTCTGCCTCTACACAGAGTGGGTGACGGCTTTGGGGCCGTATCCTGCAACCCAGG
>NW_011202526.1:0-456 GCF_000146605.3 Meleagris gallopavo
ATACACTCAGGAAAGGAAAAAGCAGTTCCAAGAATAGAAACAAAAGGGAAAATAAAACAACACTGGAAAAAAATCCAATGCATTGCAATGCAGAAGGAGCAGGAAACCAAGGCAGAGACCGACAGAAAACAACATGGAAAACCAACCGAGGAAACCAACATCAACCCATGCAGCAGCAGCAGCCTCTGAAGCAACATGAAAATGCAAAAAAATACAAGGTCATGGCAAAGCACAGATGACCACCGAGTGTGCAGGAGGCCAAAATCTTGGCATCCGTGCCCGGGAGGAGGAAACGGTAGCTACTGGGCATGCCGCTGCCTCCACCACACATGCACCTGCAGGGTCGCCAGCCCAGAAGGAGTCTGTGGCTGCCAGTCGGAACAAACACCTCTCTGGAGGAAGGCAAAGCACTGGCAGTCATGCCAAGGAGGAGGGAAGGGTAGCTACCGGGCATGG
>NW_011202527.1:0-488 GCF_000146605.3 Meleagris gallopavo
AGTGTGCAGGAGGCCAAAATCTTGGCATCCGTGCCCGGGAGGAGGAAACGGTAGCTACTGGGCATGCCGCTGCCTCCACCACACATGCACCTGCAGGGTCGCCAGCCCAGAAGGAGTCTGTGGCTGCCAGTCGGAACAAAACACCTCTCTGGAGGAAGGCAAAGCACTGGCAGTCATGCCAAGGAGGAGGGAAGGGTAGCTACCGGGCATGGATCCACTCAGCCAGCAGAGGAAAAGCCTCCAGGCCAGCACAAGGCAAGAGGCAAGGATTCCCACGAGGTGTGGAACCACCTGGGAAACCGAGAAGGAGCTGCAAATGCAGCAAGCATTGCTCGATAGCCTAGAGAGGGGCAGGAGGAATGGAAAAAAGCTCAACAGGCCAAGGGATGACATAGGTGCCATCACCCGGGCTGCTGGAACCACTGTGATGTCACAGTGCGTTGCCATGGTGACGACGGGGCCCCTGGCAGCCGCTCACCAGCCCTGGG
>NW_011202528.1:0-890 GCF_000146605.3 Meleagris gallopavo
CCACCCAGTTGTTGCCTCCACCATGGTGAGCACATAACACTTACCATTACGAGATCGTGGCAAGGTGATATAATCAACCTGCCATGCCTCCCCATATTTGTACTTTTGCCTTCGCCCTTCCTCCCAGAGAGGTTTCATTCTCTTGGCTTGTTTAATTGTGGCACACGTGTCACAGTCGTGAATGATTTGCGCAATAGCATCCATAGTTAAATCCACCCCTCGGTCTCTAGCCCACTTATATGTCGCATCTCTCCCTTGATGGCCTGAGGTCTCATGGGCCCATCGGGCTAGAAATAATTCACCCTTGTTCTGCCAGTCCAGATCTATTTGGGCCACCTCAATTCTGGCAGCTCTGTCTACCTGATGGTTATTTTGCTGCTCTTCAGTAGCCCTATTCTTGGGCACATGGGCATCTACGTGACGCACCTTTATAACCATATTCTTTATTCGGGCAGCAATATCTTTCCACAGGTCAGCAGCCCAAATAGGTTTACCCTTTCTTTGCCAGTTGTTTTGCTCCCACTGCTGTAACCACCCCCATACGAGCATTTGCCACCATCCACGAGTCAGTGTAAACATAAAGCATTGGCCACCTCTCCCGTTCAGCAACATCCAAGGCCAGTTGGACAGCCTTTACCTCTGCAAATTGGCTCGATTCTCCTTTGCCTTCAGTGGCCTCTGCAACTTGTCGTGTGGGGCTCCACACAGCGGCTTTCCATCTGCGGTGTTTCCCCACAATACAACACGATCCATCTGTGAATAGGGCATATGTCTTCTCATTTTCGGGTAGTTCATTGTATGGTGGGGCCTCTTTAGCACGTGATATCTCTTCTGCTGGCGGTGTTCCAAACTTTTTGCCTTCAGGCCAGTCCATGATCACCTCTAGGATT
>NW_011202529.1:0-1226 GCF_000146605.3 Meleagris gallopavo
AATGTGTGCTTGAGAGTCACTTCCAGGATGATCTGCTCCATGATCCGTGACCAGCACAGAGGTGAGACTGACATGCTGGTAGTTCCCCGCGTCACACTTTCTATCCTTCCTAAGAGGTGTGCTGTCACCTTTTTTCTCCTCACCAGGGACTTGACCTGACTGCCTCGACTTGTGAAATACCATGGAGAGTGGCTCGGTGACTGCAGCGGTGAATTCCCTCGGAACTCTGGGACTCATCTCGTCAGGACCCAAAGACTCCCTGGATGTTTGGGTCCTCAGGTGGTCCAGAACCTGATCTCCCATGGCAGTGTGGGATGGGAAGGGGTCTGTGGGACTGAGGAAGCAATGGCAGTCCCCACCTCACCAAACCAAAGCAAAGATGAGGGCTGTGCATAATGAGCAGTTCTCAGACAAGATGGAAGCCAAAAATGGTGTTGGGTACCTGAGCCTTCTCTGGTGGTAAGCAACATGGTGCACAGAGTGCAGCCATGTGCTCCGAGCAAGGAGCACGGGTTTGTGAAAGAGGCCCGGATGCAGGGCAGTGCCTTCATGACTGTATTGTGTCCAACAGGTGGCAGCAGAGCTGCGGTGCTCCCAAGTGCCGTAACAACTGCACGGAGAGATGTGTTGGTCTTGGTGGAAACAGCAAGGAAGTGGAATGTGCATTTCCCGGCATGCCCCGGAACCTCACTTTGCTGACTGGTCATTGTCTGCCCAGCAGGTAAGGGCGATGCACACCCGCCAGCGGTTACCCATTCCACAGCCCGGCACAATAGGGTTCCCCCAGAGCTCTGAATTGCGCTTCATGGTGCCCAGAAGGCTGCCTATCCTCTTTGTTCTGTGTCTTGCTTGTCTCTGGTCTTGCACTGTTTTTCACTATTTACATTCTCTTGTCCTCCGATTTTTGTGTTCCTTGCCCCATTCTCTTGGCCTAATGACCCCTTGGCTTTGTGTTGCCACATTCATGTCGGCATTCAGTTTTGGCGTTCCCTGCCGTATTGTCTGGGCCGTCATCCTTGGCATTTCCTTCCATGTTCTCTTGGCCCTTGCCTTTGCCTGGGCATTCCCTTGCCCTCCTGTTTTTGTGGAACCCGCACCTGGGGCGGGGTGCAGCCCTGCGAGCACAGCTGGGGGCAGTTTGGCTGTGGAGTGGGGCAGAGCCAGGCTCCACCCCTCCCTGATCCCATTGAAGGGCTGGGAAGTGTAGGGGCAGCATCTGAACCTGG
>NW_011202530.1:0-689 GCF_000146605.3 Meleagris gallopavo
AACAAAACAAAAAAAACCCAGAAAATAAAAAAATGAAACCAACATAAATCAAAAACAAAGAAACAAATAACAAAAATTAACACCAAAAATACAAAAATCACAACAAAAACAAACATAAAATGAAAAACACAAAAAAGCAGAAAAAAGGGAAAAAAAAGCAAAAACTAATCATCAACAACAGAAAAGCAAAAACCAAAAAAGCACAAAAAAGCACACAAGACATAAAAGCACACAAGAGCCAAAAAAAGCCCAAAAAAGACACAAAAAAGACACAAAAAAGACACAAAAAAGACACAAAAAAGACACAAAAAAGACAAAAAAGCACAAAAAAGCACAAAAAAGCACAAAAAAGACAAAAGAAAAAGTATAAAAAGCACAAAAAAATAACAAAAAGAAAAAAACAACAAAAAAAGGAAAACAAGAAACCAAAACCAGCACAAAATCACAAACCAAAAACCAAAAAAGACACAGAAAACAAATACCAAAAATACACGCCAAAAATACACAAATTACAATAAAACACGCACAAAAAGAAGAAAAACAACGACAAATAAAAAAAAAGAACGGAGCATGAAAAAGAGAAAAGCAAAAACAAAAGAGAAGGACAGAAATGACAAAATACAGACAAAAGAAATAAGAAGGAAAAACAAGAATACAAAACGAAAATTCCACAAAAAAAAGAAGAAAGG
>NW_011202531.1:0-847 GCF_000146605.3 Meleagris gallopavo
TCCAAGCTCTATTTCTCTTTCGGCTTTGTTCAATATTGTGCATCACTCCAAGCACAGCTAGTTCCCTCTGGTTTCCCTCGACACCTTTCCACTTGCCTGGGTAACGCACCAGATCTTCTTTGAAAGAAGATCTGATCAGATACTGGCTGAGAAAGAATCACTTCTATACCATGAAATCAGATATCCCTTTTCCAATTGCTTTGTCAGCATCCCTTCAAGGGGATCCCAGATGCCTGGCTTCATTGCCCACTAAGTCTGACCACGGGCCCCATTCTCCTGCTATCAGAGCAGCCAGGGAGCACAGTGCTCACCCGCGTGACGGCTGAAGTCTTTTCACATACCTCTCATCTCAGCCGTGGTCGGGAGTTGAACGGTTATTGTCACCTCTGTGAGTCGTGCCTCTTCTGCCTCCCGTTCTTACCATCATAGAATCATAGATCCCAGAATCTTTAAGGAGGGTTGGAGAAGACCTCTAAGATCACCTAGTCCAACTGTCCACCTCTCACCGATATTGCCCACTAAACCATGCCCCTAAGTTCGACATTACTATTGCGTCCAGTTCTGGAGCCCCCAACACAGGAAGGACATGGAGTTGTTGGAGCAGAGCCAAGGGAGGGCCATGAAGATGATCAGAGGGCTGGAGCATCTCCCCGACGGGGACAGGCTGAGGCAGCCTTGGGCTGTTCAGCCTGGAGAAGAGAAGGCTCCAAGGAGACATTATAGCGGCCCATCAGCTCTCGATTGGGGGCTACAGAAAAGCTGGGGAGGGACATTTAATAAAGGGCATGTTGCAACGGGGCGAGGGGGAAATGGGCTTTAAGCTGGTAGGGGGTAGATTTGGGGTAGA
>NW_011202532.1:0-573 GCF_000146605.3 Meleagris gallopavo
TAAACCATGCCCCTAAGTTCGACATTACTATTGCGTCCAGTTCTGGAGCCCCCAACACAGGAAGGACATGGAGTTGTTGGAGCAGAGCCAAGGGAGGGCCATGAAGATGATCAGAGGGCTGGAGCATCTCCCCGACGGGGACAGGCTGAGGCAGCCTTGGGCTGTTCAGCCTGGAGAAGAGAAGGCTCCAAGGAGACATTATAGCGGCCCATCAGCTCTCGATTGGGGGCTACAGAAAAGCTGGGGAGGGACATTTAATAAGGGCATGTTGCAACGGGGCAAGGGGAAATGGCTTTAAGCTGGTAGGGGGTAGATTTGGGGTAGATACTAGGAAGTAATGCTTTACTGTGAGGGTGGTGAGATACTGGAACGGGTTGCCCAGCAAGGTTGTGGGTGCCCCCTTCCTGGAAGCATTGAAAGCCAGGCTGCATGGAGCTGTGAGCAGCCCGGTCTGCTGGAGGTGTCCCTGCCTAAAGCGGAGTCAAACTAAACAAACCTAAAGGTTGTGACGTGCGGAACCAAACTCTAACCCAAGTAAGATTACAAAGCAGGTATGGGTTATTCAGTGCTGCG
>NW_011202533.1:0-524 GCF_000146605.3 Meleagris gallopavo
GGCAGTCCCACCTCACCAAAGCAAAGATGAGGGCTGTGCATAATGAGCAGTTATCAGACAAGATGGAAGCAAAAATGGTGTTGGGTACCTGAGCCTTCTCTGGTGGTAAGCAACATCGTGCACAGAGTGCAGCCCTGTGCTCCGAGCAAGGAGCACAGGTTTTGTGCAAGAGGTACGGATGCAGGGCAGTGCCTTCATGACTGTATTGTGTCCAACAGGTGGCAGCAGAGCTGCGGTGCTCCCAAGTGCCGTAACAACTGCACGGAGAGATGTGTTGGTCTCGGTGGAAACAGCAAGGAAGTGGAATGTGCATTTCCCGGCATGCCCCGGAACCTCACTTTGCTGACTAGTCATTGTCTGCCCAGCAGGTAAGGGCGATGCACACCCGCCAGCGTTTACCCATTCCAGAGCCCGGCACAATAGGGTTCCCGCAGAGCTCTGAATTGCGCTTCATGGTGCCCAGAAGGCTGCCTATCCTCTTTGTTCTGTGTCTTGCTTGTCTCTGGTCTTGCACTGTTTCACTA
>NW_011202534.1:0-890 GCF_000146605.3 Meleagris gallopavo
AACCTCACTTTGCTGACTGGTCATTGTCTGCCCAGCAGGTAAGGGCGATGCACACCCGCCAGCGTTTACCCATTCCAGAGCCCGGCACAATAGGGTTCCCCCAGAGCTCTGAATTGCGCTTCATGGTGCCCAGAAGGCTGCCTATCCTCTTTGTTCTGTGTCTTGCTTGTCTCTGGTCTTGCACTGTTTTCACTATTACATTCTCTTGTCCTCCTATTTGTGTGTTCCTTGCCCCATTCTCTTGGCCTAATGACCCCTTGGCTTTGTGTTGCCACATTCATGTCGGCATTCAGTTTTGGCGTTCCCTGCCGTATTGTCTGGGCCGTCATCCTTGGCATTTCCTTCCATGTTCTCTTGGCCCTTGCCTTTGCTTGGGCATTCCCTTGCCCTCCTGTTTTTGTGGAACCCGCACCTGGGGCGGGGTGCAGCCCTGCGAGCACAGCTGGGGGCAGTTTGGCTGTGGAGTGGGGCAGAGCCAGGCTCCACCCCTCTCTGATCCCATTTAAGGGCTGGGAAGAGTAGGGGCAGCATGTGAACCTGGGGAGTGCTTCCTTTGGAGTATGCCTTGTTCTTTGGTGATGGAGTGAGTGATTTTTTTTTTTCTCTTCTCCATTGTGGAGCTGGTCTTTCTCTTTTTTTAGCAGGGAACCCTTGAGCGTACTTAAGGGCTGGTAGGTATTTGGACCTGGAAGCTGCTTCCTTCACTTGAGAGTGTGGGGGAGTATTGGTCCTTGGAATGGGATAAATGGTTTCTTTTTTTCTTTCAGGGCTGTGATCTTCTCTCTTTGGGGGATGGCAAGTGCACTGAAGGCCTGCTAGGTGTAAGAGCAGCATCTGAATCTGGAGACTGCTTCCTTTGGGGTGTGGGGTGAGCCCTTAGAATGGGGTGA
>NW_011202535.1:0-583 GCF_000146605.3 Meleagris gallopavo
CAGACTCCACCAACCTCCAACAGATAGATACAGCTACAATATACACCCCTAAGGGGAGGCAGGAATGCATTTTTTGATGAGCATAGATATGCTGTAGTAGATGTAACAGTGACTTAACAAGACTGGACATGGCTGGATGCACTTGGTTGTTTTCCACCTAGAGGACAGGTTACACACACCTACAGCACACAGCTCTCCTGCTGTGTCGTGAGGATCAGAGCGAACCCCATGGCTGTCTGAACTCTTCCAACCACAGAGGTAAGGTTCCTCAGCACAGCTGGATCCACTCTTAGTCCCAGATGCAATTACTAAGATGCAATTATTTTCTTCTGATTTCTGTTCTATTTCAGCTCAGCGTAGTTTACTCAGCCAGGCTGGTTGTACGTGTGAGCGGACGGACGCTTCGAAGGAGCTGGACGCTCTGCACTCTGACCGATGGCCCAGGAAACCTTACTGCCATAATCAAAGCTATGGTAATGTACATCAACAAAGCAGAATCAACAAAGGAAGTGTTCTGTTCCAAACTTTGGCTTACGCCATATCTGCGAATATCCTGTACAGTGCTTTGTAGCTGTGTTACCGA
>NW_011202536.1:0-582 GCF_000146605.3 Meleagris gallopavo
TGCTGTGTCGTGAGGATCAGAGCGAACCCCATGGCTGTCTGAACTCTTCCAACCACAGAGGTAAGGTTCCTCAGCACAGCTGGATCCACTCTTAGTCCCAGATGCAATTACTAAGATGCAATTATTTTCTTCTGATTTCTGTTCTATTTCAGCTCAGCGTAGTTTACTCAGCCAGGCTGGTTGTACGTGTGAGCGGACGGACGCTTCGAAGGAGCTGGACGCTCTGCACTCTGACCGATGGCCCAGGAAACCTTACTGCCATAATCAAAGCTATGGTAATGTACATCAACAAAAGCAGAATCAACAAAGGAAGTGTTCTGTTCCAAACTTTGGCTTACGCCATATCTGCGAATATCCTGTACAGTGCTTTTGTAGCTGTGTTACCGAGACCAGCAGAAGTCTTTTTTCTACCTAAACTCATAAATGAACTTAATTTGATTACACACTGGAGGAGGAATTTGTGTTTTTTTTATTAGTAAATACATAGAGTTTGTATAATAGCTACCATCACTGACATAGCGGAATAAATAGTTGCAGGTTGATCCTGTGTTGCTTTTTACTCTACGTGTCCAGTATGTTTTC
>NW_011202537.1:0-939 GCF_000146605.3 Meleagris gallopavo
CGGCAGCTGCCAGTGCCTCTTCTTCGCCTGCTGGCTCCCCACCTCTGCCATCCAGCAGCACGCCGAGCAGCAGCAGTGAAAACACGGAAGCTGGGCTGACCAAGACATCGCAGCCTTCAATGCCAGAAACATCCTCTGGTCCAGCGTCCTCTGCTGGGATTCCGGGTGCTGGCACTGTGCAGCCCACAACAGCGCAGTCACAGGGGCAGGCCACGGCTCAGATCACGTCCACATCGCGGTTGACAGAGAGCCCGTCGTCTTCCCCAGCTCCGACGTCCGCTCTGAGCAGAGGCACCACTCATGCTAGCACCGGTGCAGTTCCGACTGCAACCCACCTGAGAGGCATGACGGCTGAGCTGCTCGACCAGACATCCAGTTTCCTCTTCACAACATCGTTGACGGCTGCGTCCGTGGCCACGACGGACGGCAGAGGAGCGCCGACGGAGCACAACCCCCCGGCGACGCTGTCTGGGACGGTGAGCTCACCAGGGCTGTCTGGCGCTAGCCAGGCCACCAGTGCCGCTTCCACAGCACTGCAGCCTGACACCGGTTCCACTAGCATTGCCACAGCGAGTGGCAGTGTTGGCTCTGGGTCTCCAGTGCCCAGCTCGGCAGCTGCCAGTGCCTCTTCTTCGCCTGCTGGCTTCCCACCTCTGCCATCCAGCAGCACGCCGAGCAGCAGCAGTGAAAACACGGAAGCTGGGCTGACCAAGACATCGCAGCCTTCAACGCCAGAAACATCCTCTGGTCCAGCGTCCTCTGCTGGGATTCCGGGTGCTGGCACTGTGCAGCCCACAACAGCGCAGTCACAGGGGCAGGCCACGGCTCAGATCACGTCCACATCGCGGGTGACAGAGAGCCCGTCGTCTTCCCCAGCTCCGACGTCCGCTCTGAGCAGAGGCACCACTCATGCTAGCACCGGTGCAGTTCCGACTGCAA
>NW_011202538.1:0-493 GCF_000146605.3 Meleagris gallopavo
CCTGACACCGGTTCCACTAGCATTGCCACAGCGAGTGGCAGTGTTGGCTCTGGGTCTCCAGTGCCCAGCTCGGCAGCTGCCAGTGCCTCTTCTTCGCCTGCTGGCTTCCCACCTCTGCCATCCAGCAGCACGCCGAGCAGCAGCAGTGAAAACACGGAAGCTGGGCTGACCAAGACATCGCAGCCTTCAACGCCAGAAACATCCTCTGGTCCAGCGTCCTCTGCTGGGATTCCGGGTGCTGGCACTGTGCAGCCCACAACAGCGCAGTCACAGGGGCAGGCCACGGCTCAGATCACGTCCACATCGCGGTTGACAGAGAGCCCGTCGTCTTCCCCAGCTCTGACGTCCGCTCTGAGCAGAGGCACCACTCATGCTAGCACCGGTGCAGTTCCGACTGCAACCCACCTGAGTGGCACGACGGCTGAGCTGCAGGACCAGACATCCAGTTTCCTCTTCACAACATCGTTGACGGCTGCGTCCGTGGCCACGACGG
>NW_011202539.1:0-483 GCF_000146605.3 Meleagris gallopavo
GCCCAGCTCGGCAGCTGCCAGTGCCTCTTCTTCGCCTGCTGGCTTCCCACCTCTGCCATCCAGCAGCACGCCGAGCAGCAGCAGTGAAAACACGGAAGCTGGGCTGACCAAGACATCGCAGCCTTCAACGCCAGAAACATCCTCTGGTCCAGCGTCCTCTGCTGGGATTCCGGGTGCTGGCACTGTGCAGCCCACAACAGCGCAGTCACAGGGGCAGGCCACGGCTCAGATCACGTCCACATCGCGGTTGACAGAGAGCCCATCGTCTTCCCCAGCTCCGACGTCCGCTCTGAGCAGAGGCACCACTCATGCTAGCACCGGTGCAGTTCCGACTGCAACCCACCTGAGTGGCACGACGGCTGAGCTGCAGGACCAGACATCCAGTTTCCTCTTCACAACATCGTTGACGGCTGCGTCCGTGGCCACGACGGACGGCAGAGGAGCGCCGACGGAGCACAACCCCCGGCGACGCTGTCTGGGACG
>NW_011202540.1:0-968 GCF_000146605.3 Meleagris gallopavo
ATTGTCCCCCTCGACTTGGCTCTGGTGCGGCCCCATGTGCAGCACAGCGTCCAGGCCTGGGGCTCCAGCACGGGAATGATGTGGAGCTTTGGAGCAGGTCCAGAGAAGGGCCACGAAGATGATCAGAGGGCTGGAGCACCTCTCTTAGAAAGAAATGTTGAGGGAACTGGGATTGTTTCTGTGGGAGAAGAGAAAGCTCTGGAGATAGCTCATGACAGCCTTCCAAGACTCGAAGGGAGCGCATAAGCAGGAGGGGGCAACGGCTGTTTAGGAGGGTGGATAGCGATAGGACAAGGGGATATGGTTTTCAAGTGAGACAGGGGAGGTTTAGGTTGGTTCTTAGGAGGCAGCTTTTCACGCACAGGGTGGTGACGCACTGGAATGTGTGCTTGAGAGTCACTTCCAGGATGATCTGCTCCATGATCCGTGACCAGCCCAGAGGTGTGACTGACATGCTGGTAGTTCCCCGCGTCACACTTTCTATCCTTCCTGAGAGGTGTGCTGTCACCTTTTTTCTCCTCACCAGGGACTTGACCTGACTGCCTCGACTTCTGAAATACCTTGGAGAGTGGCTCGGTGACTGCAGCGGTGAATTCCCTCGGAACTCTGGGACTCATCTCGTCAGGACCCAAAGACTCCTGGCTGTTTGGGTCCTCAGGTGGTCCAGAACCTGATCTGCCATGGCAGTGTGGGATGGGAAGGGGTGTGTGGGACTGAGGAAGCAATGGCAGTCCCCACCTCACCAAAGCAAAGTAAAGATGAGGGCTGTGCATAATGAGCAGTTCTCAGACAAGATGGAAGCAAAAATGGTGTTGGGTAGCTGAGCCTTCTCTGGTGGTAAGCAACATGGTGCACAGAGTGCAGCCATGTGCTCCGAGCAAGGAGCACAGGTTTGTGCAAGAGGCCCGGATGCAGGGCAGTGCCTTCATGACTGTATTGTGTCCAACAGGTGGCAGCAGAGCTGCGGT
>NW_011202541.1:0-488 GCF_000146605.3 Meleagris gallopavo
TTTTTCTTATGGGATTAAGTTATCAAGTCCTGGTGCTCCATCCCCAGGGCTTTCTATCAAAGCAGCTCTAGCAATAGTTCTACAGATCCAGTCCTAAAGAGAGATCTGCAGACTGTGTCACAAAGTATATGACGAAGGCATCTCTCAAATGCACTCTTTGCTGAACTGGGTACATTAGGGTAAGCCAGGAGTTCTGCCCAAACCCCAAAGCATTAACTCCAAAGTGCTAAAGTGGAAAGACTGGAAAAGTGGAGAAAATGTTGTTCATGCATCCTGGGAAACTCTGGCAGCTTTGTGCCATGGTAAGAGGCCCTTTCTCCAGCAAGATAAGGACACATCAATTTTGCTGGAGAAGTGAGATCGTGCTTTCTTGGGAAGGAAAAGAAATACATAAATAAAGTTAAACATTCCTCAGAAATATTTTTAGCTGAGACTTTTCAATCCACATCTTTAACCTTTTGAAACGTTTTATTATTCAATTATTTTTT
>NW_011202542.1:0-490 GCF_000146605.3 Meleagris gallopavo
GTGACAACAGCAGCAGGTGAGCTGCTAAGGTGGAAACTCGACCTTTCCAACGTAACAGCTGGGTAACTTGTGTCTCCACTTCAATCATTTTGCCCTTCTTTTGGCTCTCCTTTTCAGGTGAGTCAAAGTATTAGACTCTGAATGTGTATCTGTGTCAAACGGAGGTAGGACAGAGATCAGGAGAAGAAGGAGATGCAGAAGATGGCTAAATTCCCAGCAGAATTAACTTTCTGTTTCTAATGATCAGTGAGAAATTAGCCAGTAGCACACCTGAGGAACTGCCAATCGAGGTTTATCCAGCTAGCTTACCACAGGTGACAGCAGCAAGCAAGTACTGAAATAAAAATACTAAGCATGAAGTGCCTTTTGCAAAGAGTTGCCCAAGAATTTCAGATCAGTATATACTGCTGGGAGGTTTTTGTCAGGACTGTAGCTATTTCATCAAGGATTCATGTAAGTATGCTGCCATCATTGCCCTCCACTTCTTGAG
>NW_011202543.1:0-828 GCF_000146605.3 Meleagris gallopavo
CCGTCTCCGCTCTGACCCTCGCTCTCTTTTGGCAGGCAGCTGCACTGCGGTTGGCTCCCTTCTTCCAAGCCCTTGCGTTTACATCCAGCCTGGGCCTCGGAGACGGAGCGGGGGCACGCGGCAGGGGAAGGTCTTCCCCCTGTGCTGGGACCTGCTCTTCTAGGAAGCCCTCCGGCCTGGAGAGGAGCTTCAGCTGCTGCCTGTTGACAAGCTCTCTCAGAACGGACCTGCTGCACCACTTTCACATAGAGATTGCCATTTGGCTCAGCACCAATCTCTGTTAAGGAAGGAGAAGCAACAAGATTTAACAAGAGCCCAGGGCTACTTTCAGTCTGCAAAATGGGCCGCCATGCCAGGACGTCTCATCTGGAGTGTTCACGGTCATGGATCTTAGGATCTCTGTGGGTTCACATTTCTACTCAGCGCAGGAATGCTAACCGTGATTATGACCACAACCAACACACAACGACAACAGTCCCAGGAAAGAACAGGCAGAAAGCCTAACTAGAAAGACAGCGCACCAAAGCCCGATGCCTGTTGTGTGTCTGTACCTCTCTTGGGTGCCACGTCACATTCAGTGCTCCTCCTCTGCCTTTCCGCATGGCTGCGCTTCAGAGGAAGGCCGCTGGCATCAGCTTCTGACAGAAAGAAAACAAGAAAGACGTGAAGAGCATCTCCTTGGAGGAAGACTTCAGCACAGTCAGCCACAAACTTCTGGGCCTCAAGCGTAGGTTCTCCAATTGGCCTTTCCGCTGCTACAGCGGTGTGCCACTTCTGCAGTCAGCACAGACCTGCAGCGCCCTTTCCTCTCTCCTCCATCACACACAG
>NW_011202544.1:0-523 GCF_000146605.3 Meleagris gallopavo
TACAAAGGTAGCTGAAAAGCTGGACAGAATGGAAAACAAACAAGAAGATATAATAGACAAACTATCAACCGTGCCTGAAGCTGATAAATCCATGGAGGTAACGGATACATCAAATGGGGACCAGAATCCCCAAAACAGCCTATTGGAGGGGCTGATCAACTTGATTTCCTCCCAGCCGGTGGCATCTAATGTCTCAGCTATCAAAAGAAGACGTTCTCCTGCTCGAGCAAGTGACAACAGTAAGACCACATCACGTTTTGCCTTGTGGCATTACCTACGTGACCATGGAGAAGATATGAAGGAGTGGCATAAACAACCTACTCCTGTACTTCAAGCACGGGTAAGAGAGTTACAAGACAAATCAACCACCAAGGTGAACTTCTCTAAAAAGGTGATTGCTCCAGTTGCTGCAGACAGTGAAGGTAACAAATAGAGGGGCCCTGCCCCCAGCCAGGGGGGGGAAAGGGAGTAATAGAGTTTATTGGACTGTGTGGATTAGATGGCCTGGCACGTCAGAATCACG
>NW_011202545.1:0-618 GCF_000146605.3 Meleagris gallopavo
TGAAAAGCTGGACAGAATGGAAAACAAACAAGAAGATATAATAGACAAACTATCAACCGTGCCTGAAGCTGATAAATCCATGGAGGTAACGGATACATCAAATGGGGACCAGAATCCCCAAAACAGCCTATTGGAGGGGCTGATCAACTTGATTTCCTCCCAGCCGGTGGCATCTAATGTCTCAGCTATCAAAAGAAGACGTTCTCCTGCTCGAGCAAGTGACAACAGTAAGACCACATCACGTTTTGCCTTGTGGCATTACCTACGTGACCATGGAGAAGATATGAAGGAGTGGCATAAACAACCTACTCCTGTACTTCAAGCACGGGTAAGAGAGTTACAAGACAAATCAACCACCAAGGTGAACTTCTCTAAAAAGGTGATTGCTCCAGTTGCTGCAGACAGTGAAGGTAACAAATAGAGGGGCCCTGCCCCCAGCCAGGGGGGGGAAAGGGAGTAATAGAGTTTATTGGACTGTGTGGATTAGATGGCCTGGCACATCAGAATCACGAAAATATAAGGCCCTGGTGGATACTGGTGCACAGTGCACTCTAATGCCCTGAGTCACCAAGGGACAAAATCAATTTATGTTCATGGGGTGACTGGAGGTTCCCAAGA
>NW_011202546.1:0-441 GCF_000146605.3 Meleagris gallopavo
GGCCGTGATTCAGCAGCCCCATACATTCCACCCCCTTCACGGCATGAACCAATGATTAGGTTGACTAAAAGGGTGAGCTTTCCCTAATACAGAGATCCGATACACCGTGACGCTTATACAATTTCATCGCCACACGTTGGTAAATTTCAAGATGAGTGACGATGGGTGAAAGTTGACATCCTTCTATGGGCCAGCGCTCGATGATGTTACCGGAGGCATACGGTCATGAGGTGCAGATCCGTCCAATGTTCCATCAGTCCCATGCAGACCATCGCCGGGTGTTACACATGATCTGACAGTAACACTGGAACGTTTTGATGACATTTCTTTCCTTCCGGTGATCCTGAAGGCTCAAAGACTCACGGGGAGAAATACAGATGTTCCAGAGGTACCAAGAGGGGAAGGTCTGCCCTCCAGGGCAAAATCAGGCCGTGTTTCTAT
>NW_011202547.1:0-511 GCF_000146605.3 Meleagris gallopavo
CATTCCACCCCTTCACGGCGTGAACCAATGATTAGGTTGACTAAAAGGGTGAGCTTTCCCTAATACAGAGATCCGATACACCGTGACGCTTATACAATTTCATCGCCACACGTTGGTAAATTTCAAGATGAGTGACGATGGGTGAAAGTTGACATCCTTCTATGGGCCAGCGCTCGATGATGTTACCGGAGGCATACGGTCATGAGGTGCAGATCCGTCCAATGTTCCATCAGTCCCATGCAGACCATCGCCGGGTGTTACACATGATCTGACAGTAACACTGGAACGTTTTGATGACATTTCATTCCTTCCGGTGATCCTGAAGGCTCAAAGACTCACGGGGAGAAATACAGATGTTTCAGAGGTAGCAAGAGGGGAAGGTCTGCCCTCCAGGGCAAAATCAGGCCGTGTTTCTATCCTGGGTCAACAGTTCCGCTTGTACAGGGGCACGTCCTGGCCGCCTGTACCACATTCTCCCGGCCGGATGGTTGCGGCTGCATCATATATCAGG
>NW_011202548.1:0-557 GCF_000146605.3 Meleagris gallopavo
TCCACCCCTTCACGGCGTGAACCAATGATTAGGTTGACTAAAAGGGTGAGCTTTCCCTAATACAGAGATCCGATACACCGTGACGCTTATACAATTTCATCGCCACACGTTGGTAAATTTCAAGATGAGTGACGATGGGTGAAAGTTGACATCCTTCTATGGGCCAGCGCTCGATGATGTTACCGGAGGCATACGGTCATGAGGTGCAGATCCGTCCAATGTTCCATCAGTCCCATGCAGACCATCGCCGGGTGTTACACATGATCTGACAGTAACACTGGAACGTTTTGATGACATTTCATTCCTTCCGGTGATCCTGAAGGCTCAAAGACTCACGGGGAGAAATACAGATGTTTCAGAGGTAGCAAGAGGGGAAGGTCTGCCCTCAGGGCAAAATACAGGCCGTGTTTCTATCCTGGGTCAACAGTTCCGCTTGTACAGGGGCACGTCCTGGCCGCCTGGACCACATTTTCCGGCCGGATGGTTGCGGCTGCATCATAATATCAGGCAGCAAAGGAGGTGTCCTGATCTGCCATAGGGACATGATGGGAGTCCCT
>NW_011202549.1:0-494 GCF_000146605.3 Meleagris gallopavo
GAGATCCGATACACCGTGACGCTTATACAATTTCATCGCCACACGTTGGTAAATTTCAAGATGAGTGACGATGGGTGAAAGTTGACATCCTTCTATGGGCCAGCGCTCGATGATGTTACCGGAGGCATACGGTCATGAGGTGCAGATCCGTCCAATGTTCCATCAGTCCCATGCAGACCATCGCCGGGTGTTACACATGATCTGACAGTAACACTGGAACGTTTTGATGACATTTCATTCCTTCCGGGGATCCTGAAGGCTCAAAGACTCACGGGGAGAAATACAGATGTTTCAGAGGTAGCAAGAGGGGAAGGTCTGCCCTCCAGGGCAAAATCAGGCCGTGTTTCTATCCTGGGTCAACAGTTCCGCTTGTACAGGGGCACGTCCTGGCCGCCTGTACCACATTTTCCGGCCGGATGGTTGCGGCTGCATCATAATATCAGGCAGCAAAGGAGGTGTCCTGATCTGCCATAGGGACATGATGGGAGTCCCTT
>NW_011202550.1:0-569 GCF_000146605.3 Meleagris gallopavo
GGGCCTACAGCACCGAGTGGCCAGCACCATACATGGCTGACAAGTGCCAGCTGGTGGGAGGAGCTGGTGGATGATCTTCTGCGCACCTGCCGAGGACAAACCTGCCACAGCTTCACGCCCCAGCTGCAGCCGGCCATCGGGGTCTGCGTCTATGAAGAATGGAGCACCCACGATGGCAACGTCATCTACCAGCTGCTCGTGCCCGTGAGGCCTCCTCCTGGGCACACCTTCCATGTGGAGCTGGACAACGTGGAGGAGACAGCCACGAGCAGGTCCTGTCTGCGCGTGCAGCTGGAGTGCACCTGCACGAGGGAGCGGCTGCTGGGGGACATGCTCTGCTTTCTGCACCACGATCAGGAGGAGCTGAGAGAAAAACAGGGGCCCAGCTTGCTCGACACCTTCTGCACGGGCTCCTATCTGCAAGTGGAGAAAAGCGCGCTCTGGCTCCAGGACCAGGTGAAAGCAGCCTGGAGGCATCTGCCTCAGTCGCGTGACTGCCGCCTGGAGCTGCTGCCCTCCACCGCTCATGCAAGATCCGGCTGACCACCCCTCAACTGCACCTTCACCAT
>NW_011202551.1:0-453 GCF_000146605.3 Meleagris gallopavo
ATGTGGAGCTGGACAACGTGGAGGAGACGGCGACGAGCAGGTCCTGTCTGCGCGTGCAGCTGGAGTGCACCTGCACGAGGGAGCGGCTGCTGGGGGACATGCTCTGCTTTCTGCACCACGATCAGGAGGAGCTGAGAGAAAAACAGGGGCCCAGCTTGCTCGACACCTTCTGCACGGGCTCCTATCTGCAAGTGGAGAAAAGCGCGCTCTGGCTCCAGGACCAGGTGAAAGCAGCCTGGAGGCATCTGCCTCAGTCGCGTGACTGCCGCCTGGAGCTGCTGCCCTCCCACCGCTCATGCAAGATCCGGCTGACCACCCCCTCCAACTGCACCTTCACCATCAAGATGACTCTTGGAGTGCAGCTTGATGAATCGGACACATTCCTGAGCATTGAGTAGGCTCAGGATACGCTGCTGTGTTCTTCTCTGTTTGTCTCTTTCCAAATATGCCATT
>NW_011202552.1:0-551 GCF_000146605.3 Meleagris gallopavo
CCAAGCACAAACAGTGGCACGATGGGTCGCCTATCTCAGCCAAAGGAGCAGTCTGTCTTCATCCCCTTTGAAAGAAGAACTTCAGAAGATCCTAGGCCCACTAACATATCACAGTGACGCACCGAAAGGAATACTGGTCGCTCCACCGCAGAAGAGTCCCGCTCAGGAGGGAAAATACCCTATCCCTGAAGATGCTTGGTACACAGATGGATCCAGCAGGGGCAATCCGAGCAAGTGGAGAGCAATAGCATACCATCCTTCTACTGAGACCATCTGGTTTGATGAGGGGGATGGTCAGAGCAGCCAACGGGCAGAACTGCGAGCCGTGTGGATGGTTATAAGTAAGGAAGCCGGTGATGGTATCCTGAACATCTGTACGGATAGTTGGGCTGTGTACCGAGGGCTCACTTTGTGGATTGCACAGTGGGCCACCCAAGAATGGACTGTCCGTGCCCGGCCGATCTGGGGCAAGGCATGTGGTTAGACATATGGAATACAGTCAAACACAGGACTGTACGTGTCTACCATGTTTCTGGTCATCGGCCCCTACA
>NW_011202552.1:20711-21320 GCF_000146605.3 Meleagris gallopavo
AAATATTCAGCGAGTTATGGCATTAGTGGACACTGGAGCAGAAACATCAATCATTTATGGAGATCCCAACAAATTTCATGGAAACAGAGTGATGATTGGTGGTTTTGGGGGACAAACTATTCCTGTCACCCAAACGTGGTTAAAACTGGGGGTTGGGCGTCTCCACCCCGGGAGTATAAGGTATCTATTGCCCCAGTCCAGAAATACATCTTGGGCATAGATATTCTATGCGGTCTGGCTCTCCACACAACCGTGGGAGAGTTCAGACTCCGACAGAGATGTATTAGGATCCGGGCGGTGCAGGTAATATTAAGAGGCCATGCGAAACATGGGCCAATTTGCCTGCCGAAACCGCGCCGGGTTACTAATGTGAGACAGTACAGACTCCCGGGTGGGCAGGACGAAATATCAAAAACAGTGCAAGAATTTGAAAAAGTGGGCATTATAAGACCTGCCCTTACAACAGCCCATACAATTCCCACATATGGCCAGTGCGAAAGTTGGATGGCACATGGAGAATGACAGTAGATTATAGGGAATTAAAGAAGGTCACGCCTCCTATTCATGCAGCCGTACCCAATATTGCTTCCCTAATGGACACATTGAGTA
>NW_011202553.1:0-677 GCF_000146605.3 Meleagris gallopavo
GTTGCGGTCCTTCCTCAGCGGCACAGCTGGCTTCACGCCTCCCGCCGTCCTCGCCTCTTTCCTCGGCGCGGACTCGAGGCTTTTTCCTCAGACGGCTGCGACATCCGTGCCCGGCAGCTGCCCTGAGCTCCTCCTCGGCACGACTCCGAGCGCCTTCCCTTCCTCCAGAGAGATGCTTTGTCCTCATTAGCAGCCGCGGACTCCTCCACGGGCGCCGGCTGAGAAATGCCTCTGGTGGAGGTGGCGGCGTGCCCAGGAGCTGCCCTTTCCTCCTCCCAGCACGGCTGTGAGCTTTGGGCTGCAGCGCAGCCTCTTGGCATCTTTGCTTTGCCGTCGCGCTGAGTCCTGTTTCTTTGCCGTTCCGTCGGCCGCTTTTGGTTCTTTTCGTTTCCCTCGCTCGTCTGCTTTGCTTTCCTTCGGTCGCTCGGTTTCGTTTTCTTTCCCGCTCCTTTTGCTTTGCTCTCCAGCGTTTGCTGCCGTTGGCTTTTGTTGTCTTTGCTTCTTTGGCCTATTTCTCTTTTTTGGGTATGCTTTGGATGTTTCCTTTCTTCTTTTTTTGTGGAATTTTCGTTTTGTATTCTTGTTTTTCCTTCTTATTTCTTTTGTCTGTATTTTGTCATTTCTGTCCTTCTCTTTTGTTTTTGCTTTTCTCTTTTTCATGCTCCGTTCTTTTTTTT
>NW_011202554.1:0-1063 GCF_000146605.3 Meleagris gallopavo
TTTTTTGGCTTTTGTGTGCTCTTGTGTGCTCTTGTATGCTCTTGCGTGCTTGTGTGTACTTTTATGTTGTTGTGTTTTGGTTTTTGCTTTTCTGTTGTTGATGATTAGTTTTTGCTTTTTTTCCCCTTTTTCGGCTTTTTTGTGTTTTTCATTTCATGTTTGTTTTTGTTGTGATTTTTGTATTTTTGGTGTTTATTTTTGTTATTTGTTTCTTTGTTTTTGATTTATGTTGGTTTCATTTTTTTATTTTCTGGTGGTTTTTTTGTTTTGTTTTTTGCTTTTTTCTTTTTGTGTTTTTTTTTTATGTCTTTTTGTGTGTGTTTTCATTTCTTTTTTGTCATGTTTTTCTTTTCTATGTTTTATGTGTTTTGCCTGGTTTGTCTCCTTTTGTATTCTCCTTTTTGTATTTTAACTCTTTCTTTGTTCTTTGCTTTTTTAGGTTTTCTGTTTTCTTCTGTTTTCTTTTGTTTGTTTGTTCTGTTTTTGCCTTTTTATTTAATTTTTACTGTTTTGTTTTTAGTTTTTGTTTGTTTTTGTTTTGAATGTCGCTGTTTTCCTTTGCTTTCTTTTGTTTTTCTTTAGTTTCCTTATGGTTTTTTTCTTTGCTTTCCACTGTTCTCTTGGTTAGATTTTCTTTGCAGTTACTTCCTCTTGCATTCGCTTGTTTTTTCCACCCTTTCTTTGTCTGAATCCTTTGCTTTGCCATGATATTGCACTGTATGTCTGCTTTTTCTTTCTATTCCTTCTCGTAGTTTTGCTTTGATTTTTCTTAGTCTTTTTTTCTCCTGTTTTTCTTTCTTTTTTTTTAGTTATTATTTATTTTCTGTTTTGTATTTTGTTGCCTTGCGTGTCATAGGTTTGTGGTTTGCTTTTTTTTCCCTTAGTTTTCCTGACTGCTTTCCAATGTTTTCTCCACTTTTCTCGATTTCTTCTTTGCAGTTTCTTTCTGTTATTTTTTTCCTACGAATATTCCTACGGATTTCTCTGAATTGGCAGCTCTTACTCATAACACACAGGAGTGACCCTTCACACTTATCGCTAACACAACGTGGTAACCACTAGC
>NW_011202555.1:0-629 GCF_000146605.3 Meleagris gallopavo
GATAAAGGATAATAAAAAAGGACTTACTTCAAGTATGTTAATAGCAAAAGGAAAACTAGAGAGAATGTGGGCCCCACTAAGGTGAGGGGGGGGTCCGTCGTAACGGGGGATGCTGAGAAGGCAGAGATACTGAATGCCTTCTTTACTTCTGTCTTCAGTGAAAAGGCTCTTCCGCAGGAATCCCACACCCTGGAGGTTAGTGAGAGGGTCTGGGGAATGGGAGACTTCCTTTAGTCAGGAAAGAGGACATGCGTGAGCCCCTAGGCAGTACTAAGGTCCACGAGTCCATGGGACCTGATGGGGTGCATCCACGTGTGCTGAGGGAGCTGGCGGAGGTCATTGCTGAACCGCTCTCCATCATTTTTGAGAGGTCTTGGATAACAGGGGAGGTCCCTGAAGACTGGAGGATAGCCAATGTCACTCCGGTCTTCAAAAAGGGCAAGAAGGAAGACCCGGGTAATTATAGGCCTGTCAACCTCACCTCTGTCCCTGGAAAGGTGATGGAACAGCTTGTGCTGGATACCATCTCCAGACAACTGGGAGAAAAGGAGGTTATCAGGAGTAGTCAGCATGGGTTCACCAAGGGGAGGTCGTGCTCGACCAACTTGGTGGCCTTCTATGATGCTGTC
>NW_011202556.1:0-384 GCF_000146605.3 Meleagris gallopavo
TGTGATTCTGTGACTAGGAAAGGCGTTACAACGGAGGTGTGATGGTGGGAGGACTGGCAGAGCAGAGAGGTACTATAAAGGAAGGGAAGAAGATTGCTCCCCCATATCAGAAGATTCCAGGTGCAGAGGAAAAAGCATCACCAAGGAGGGACCGCCAGAAGGAAATCCTTCCCCAGCTGCAGTCAGCCCTTGCATGAGCTCTGGGAGAGGCGCAGCCAGGCTCCAATCCTTCTGTCACACAGCTGAATTGCCTTCACCTGTGCTCCCAGGGCTGAGCAGCTCCTTTCTGCAGGTGCTCAACCAGTGCTTCAGGCTGGGACTCAACAGATCCCATGCATATGTGAAAGATTTCTTGGTTTTTTTTTTTTTGTTTATTTCTTAGGG
>NW_011202557.1:0-425 GCF_000146605.3 Meleagris gallopavo
AGCAGAGAGGTACTATAAAGGAAGGGAAGAAGATTGCTCCCCCATATCAGAAGATTCCAGGTGCAGAGGAAAAAGCATCACCAAGGAGGGACCGCCAGAAGGAAATCCTTCCCTAGCTGCAGTCAGCCCTTGCATGAGCTCTGAGAGAGGCGCAGCCAGGCTCCAATCCTTCTGTCACACAGCTGAATTGCCTTCACCTGTGCTCCCAGGGCTGAGCAGCTCCTTTGTGCAGGTGCTCAACCAGTGGTTCAGGCTGGGACTCAACAGATCCCATGCATATGTGAAAGATTTCTTGGTTTTTTTTTTGTTTATTTCTAGGGAGATAGAAAAAGCAAAGAATTTCTCTGCCCTTGCTCCTGCCTTTTGTTCCTGCCTCCACCTGCCACCAGCGTGCAGCCAGGAGAGGAGGGGCATTCAGGAGCATG
>NW_011202558.1:0-621 GCF_000146605.3 Meleagris gallopavo
AAATAAACCCGGGGCCTGCCTACAGAAAGCCCACACCTTTCACTCCCACTAAAGCTCCACCATTTTGACAGCCAAGCCAATAACTACCACTTCACTTCTCATGACTCTTCCCTGAGCTCCAGAACAAATAGTTACTCGAGGTCGCCTATTGCAACTGCAACTGCTCATAACTAATAATCAAGATTATATCTTTCGTGACATAAGCAGCTCACTTCTGCTTGGTGGCAATGACAGTCCATTCCCATTGCATCCCTTCGTGTCACAGCTGGCTTTCTGACAGCCTCCTGCATGATTCCCCCAAAAGCACCCTGCACTTATTCTGAAGAGTGAAAGGAAGGAAGGTTCGTGGAAACAGGCACTCAAGGCTTGCAAGAGACGCAGTGCTCCAGATCAGAGATAGGACCATCACAGTGCCAGAGCACACTCTATCACTAAAGGAACATTTGAGAGCACATTCACAACCTCTGCATAAGCTGTAACGATTCAGCATCTTTAGCTTTATCATTCAGTTGGAGAAGGCAGATGCTCTCACACATCAGTCAGCAAGCACTTGGAGGAGCCAGCCCTCTGGTTTGTACAGTGACAGACATCATTGCTGCCAGCTCTGACACCTTACCAGGA
>NW_011202559.1:0-429 GCF_000146605.3 Meleagris gallopavo
TCACAGCTGGCTTTCTGACAGCCTCCTGGATGATTCCCCCAAAAGACACCCTCGCACTTATTCTGAAGAGTGAAAGAAAGGAAGGTTCATGGAAAAAGGCACTCAAGGCTTGCAAGAGATGCAGTGCTCCAGATCAGAGATAGGACCATCACAGTGCCAGAGCACACTCTATCACTAAAGGAACATTTGAGAGCACATTCACAACCTCTGCATAAGCTGTAACGATTCAGCATCTTTAGCTTTATCATTCAGTTGGAGAAGGCAGATGCTCTCACACATCAGTCAGCAAGCACTTGGAGGAGCCAGCCCTCTGGTTTGTACAGTGACAGACATCATTGCTGCCGGCTCTGACACCTTACCAGAGATGCTTCAGTTTAGTAACGTGGACTTCATTCCTTCCATCAGCAGCTGCTCCTGGACTGACCTTCA
>NW_011202560.1:0-694 GCF_000146605.3 Meleagris gallopavo
TCTGGAATGGGTAAACGCTGGCGGGTGTGCATCGCCCTTACCTGCTGGGCAGACAATGACCAGTCAGCAAAGTGAGGTTCCGGGGCATGCCAGGAAATGCAGATTCCAGTTCCTTGCTGTTTCCACCGAGACCAACACATCTCTCCGTGCAGTTGTTACGGCACTTGGGAGCACCGCAGCTCTGCTGCCACCTGTTGGACACAATACAGTCATGAAGGCACTGCCCTGCATCCGTGCCTCTTGCACAAACCTGTGCTCCTTGCTCGGAGCACATGGCTGCACTCTGTGCACGATGTTGCTTACCACCAGAGAAGGCTCAGCTACCCAACACCATTTTGTCTTCCATCTTGTCTGAGAACTGCTCATGATGCACAGCCCTCATCTTTGCTTTGGTGAGGTGGGGACTGCCATTGCTTCCTCAGTCCCACAGACCCCTTCCCATCCCACGCTGCCATGGGAGATCAGGTTCTGGACCACCTGAGGACCCAAACATCCAGGAGTCTTTGGGTCCTGACGAGATGAGTCCCAGAGTTCCGAGGGAATTCACCGCTGCAGTCACCGAGCCACTCTCCATGGTATTTCACAAGTCGAGGCAGTCAGGTCAAGTCCCTGCTGAGGAGAAAAAGGTGACGGCACACCTCTTAGGAAGGATAGAAAGTGTGACGCGGGGAACTACCAGCATGTCAGTCTCACC
>NW_011202561.1:0-574 GCF_000146605.3 Meleagris gallopavo
CGAAATCAGCCTCACTGGTAAAGACTGGCAAAAGCACCCTATTGTGACTGGCCCAGGGGCTCCATGCATACTTGGTATTGATTACCTCAGAAGGGGATATTTTAAGGATCCCAAAGGGTATCGATGGGCCTTTGGAATAGCTGCTGTAGACACAGAAGGTGTTAAGCAGTTGTCTATTTTGCCTGGCCTGTCAGAAGATCCATCTGCCGTGGGGTTGCTACGAGTGAAAGAGCAACAAGTACCGATTGCTACAAAAACGGTGCACAGACGGCAGTACCGCACCAACAGGGATTCCTTGCTCCCCATTCAGAAGCTGATTCACCAACTAGAGAATCAGGGAGTGATTAGCAAGACTCACTCACCTTTTAAAAGCCCCATATGGCCAGTGCGTAAAGCCAGTGGAGAATGGAGGCTGACGGTGGACTACCGTGGCCTGATGAAGTCACACCCCCATTGAGTGCTGCTGTGCCAGATATGTTAGAACTCCAATATGAATTGGAGTCAAAGGCAGCCAAATGGTACGCCACCATTGATATTGCTAACGCCTTTTTCTCCATTCCTTTGACCAAAGAAT
>NW_011202562.1:0-493 GCF_000146605.3 Meleagris gallopavo
CTTGGTATTGATTACCTCAGAAGGGGATATTTTAAGGATCCCAAAGGGTATCGATGGGCCTTTGGAATAGCTGCTGTAGACACAGAAGGTGTTAAGCAGTTGTCTATTTTGCCTGGCCTGTCAGAAGATCCATCTGCCGTGGGGTTGCTACGAGTGAAAGAGCAACAAGTACCGATTGCTATAAAAACGGTGCACAGACGGCAGTACCGCACCAACAGAGATTCCTTGCTCCCCATTCAGAAGCTGATTCACCAACTAGAGAATCAGGGAGTGATTAGCAAGACTCACTCACCTTTTAACAGCCCCATATGGCCAGTGCGTAAAGCCAGTGGAGAATGGAGGCTGACGGTGGACTACCGTGGCCTGAATGAAGTCACACCCCCATTGAGTGCTGCTGTGCCAGATATGTTAGAACTCCAATATGAATTGGATCAAAGGCAGCCAAATGGTACGCCACCATTGATATTGCTAACGCCTTTTTCTCCATTCCTTG
>NW_011202563.1:0-679 GCF_000146605.3 Meleagris gallopavo
TGCACCATGTTGCTTACCACCAGAGAAGGCTCAGGTACCCAACACCATTTTTGCTTCCATCTTGTCTGAGAACTGCTCATGATGCACAGCCCTCATCTTTGGTTTGGTGAGGTGGGGACTGCCATTGCTTCCTCAGTCCCACAGACCCCTTCCCATCCCACACTGCCATGGGAGATCAGGTTCTGGACCACCTGAGGACCCAAACAGCCAGGAGTCCTTGGGTCCTGACGAGATGAGTCCCAGAGTTCCGAGGGAATTCACCGCTGCAGTCACCGAGCCACTCTCCATGGTATTTCACAAGTCGAGGCAGTCAGGTCAAGTCCTGGTGAGGAGAAAAAAGGTGACAGCACACCTCTTAGGAAGGATACAAAGTGTGACGCGGGGAACTACCAGCATGTCAGTCTCACCTCTGTGCTGGTCACGGATCATGGAGCAGATCATCCTGGAAGTGACTCTCAAGCACACATTCCAGTGCGTCACCACCCTGGGCGTGAAAAGCTTCCTCCTAATAACCAACCTAAACCTCCCCTGTCTCACTTCAAAACCATTTCCCCTTGTCCTATCGCTATCCACCCTCCTCAACAGCCGTTGCCCCCTCCTGCTTATGCGCTCCCTTCGAGTCTTGGAAGGCTGTCATGAGCTATCTCCAGAGCTTTCTCTTCTCCCACACAAACAATCC
>NW_011202564.1:0-789 GCF_000146605.3 Meleagris gallopavo
TGACGAGATGAGTCCCAGAGTTCCGAGGGAATTCACCGCTGCAGTCACCGAGCCACTCTCCATGGTATTTCACAAGTCGAGGCAGTCAGGTCAAGTCCTGGTGAGGAGAAAAAAGGTGACAGCACACCTCTTAGGAAGGATAGAAAGTGTGACGCGGGGAACTACCAGCATGTCAGTCTCACCTCTGTGCTGGTCACGGATCATGGAGCAGATCATCCTGGAAGTGACTCTCAAGCACACATTCCAGTGCGTCACCACCCTGTGCGTGAAAAGCTGCCTCCTAATAACCAACCTAAACCTCCCCTGTCTCACTTCAAAACCATTTCCCCTTGTCCTATCGCTATCCACCCTCCTAAACAGCCGTTGCCCCCTCCTGCTTATGCGCTCCCTTCGAGTCTTGCAAGGCTGTCATGAGCTATCTCCAGAGCTTTCTCTTCTCCCACAGAAACAATCCCAGTTCCCTCAACATTTCTTTCTAAGAGAGGTGCTCCAGCCCTCTGATCATCTTCGTGGCCCTTCTCTGGACCTGCTCCAAAAGCTCCACATCATTCCCGTGCTGGAGCCCCAGGCCTGGACGCAGTGCTGCACATGGGGCCGCACCAGAGCCGAGTCGAGGGGGACAATCACCTCCCTCTCCCTGCTGGTCGCTCCTCTTTGAATGCAGCCCAGGATACAGTTGGCCTTCTGGGCTGCAAGTGCACACTACTGGCTTATGTCCAGCTCTTTGCCACCAGGATTCCCCGAGTCCTCCGCAGGGCTGCACCCAAGGGCTTCTACGCCCAGTTGGCA
>NW_011202565.1:0-564 GCF_000146605.3 Meleagris gallopavo
CTACTCCTTAAATGTGATTCTCTCTCTCCCTTCATATCTCTGTGTATAATCAATGGATACACAGAGAGTATATCTACATATCCAGGAGCTTGGCTAACGTCATTTAGATTGGAGTAAAGAGGGAAAGACACCCACCCTATCCTGGGCTCGCGAGATGAACTCCTGATGGAGCGCATCTCCAGAGAGATCCTTCCCTGCTGGCAGTCAGCTCTTCAATGGCTCTAGGAGAGGTGCAGCCAGGCTCCACCCCTTCCTGCAGCACAGCTGAATTGCCTTCACCTGTGCTCCCCTGGCTGACTCATTGCTCGCCTCAGGTGATCAATCAAAGGTTCAGGCCGTGATTCAGCAGCCCCATACACTCCACCCCTTCACGGCATGAGCCAGTGGTTAGGTTGACTAAAGGGTGAGCTTTCCCTAATACACAGATCCAATACACCGTGACGCTTATACAATTTCATCGCCACACGTTGGTAAATTTCAAGATGAGTGACGATGGGTGAAAGTTGACTTCCTTCTATGGGCCAGCACTCGATGATGTTACTGGAGGCATACGGTCGTGAGGTG